>NW_020948387.1:0-5542 GCF_900497805.2 Vombatus ursinus | reverse complement strand
CTTTCTTTCTTTCTTTCTTTCTTTCTTTCTTTCTTTCTTTCTTTCTTTCTTTCTTTCATTCCCTCTGTCCACATAGAGTATCACACTCTTACTTGCCAATGTTATGCCCAAAGGAAATGTAAACTTTTAATCTCTGAAACTGATTTTTTCTCCTTTTCTATCAAAGACCAGCCTTAACGCCAAATCACTGTAGCTCTCATTGATTGGACAATAATAGCTCCTAGGTGAAGCCCTACTTGGTCATTTGTTTGAGCCCTGATTGGTTCTGAACAAAAGTAAATGGTAATTTTTTTTTCTGATTTGCACAGAAACCCTGTGGGTCTTCCCCTCTCAGATCATTTTTTAAGGGCCTCAGTCAAAATGAGACCTGTTAAGAACCTTAGCTTGCAAAGGCCAAGGATCCTCACTGCATCCTTAGCCATCTCTAGTTATACTTATCTATATCTGGTCACTGGACTCAGATGGCTCTGAAGGTAAAGTGAGGCTGGTGACTTTGCACAACCCTCCCTCCAATTCTCTTGCATGTCATCATATCACCTTCCTGATGGCACAGTCCTCTTCAAGAATGGAGGACAAAAAGCAGAAGTTACAGCAGCAGAAAAGACCCTCCAAAACAAGGTCCCACCCAGGAACCAGGTACAAAATCCTCTGCCCTATGTTCCAGATTGCTCCATACACCTCAGCTCAAACCCCCAGCCTACTTTCACTCTCTGAAAAGGATCAGGAGGATTAAAGCTTTCTTAGACTCTCATAGAAGTCATTGTATCAACTATTAGCAAAAAATAAAACAGCAATTTGGCCAGTTAGTGCCTTTGGTATTCACACTTCATTCCAGGTCAGCAGCCAATCAAAAGGCTTTCCTTTACCACTCAACAAGCAAACAATCATCATAGACTACCTGCACATGCTATGAAATGAATACTTGGTCCCCTCCATTGCATATCATTATGTAAATTTGAAAACTGCCTCCCAAAATCCGCATGGAGTTTCCCTGCCCAAGACTCAGTCCTCATTTAGTAGTTACTTTTAATGGAATTGCTTTTTCTAACTTGTCTCTTCTTGCAGGCTGTTATTAGTAATATATAAAGAGGTCAATAGTTTTATGAAATGGTTTATATATCCTACTTATTGTTTCAATAAATATTAGCTGAATCTCTAGGGTTCTCTAGATAGAGCATATCCAAAGGAAAGTCACTTCACCTTGTTTGCCTCAGTTTCCTCATCTGTAAAATAAGCTGGAGAAGGAAATGGAAAACTATTCCAGTATCTTTGCATAGAAAACGCCAAATGGGTTTAAGAAGAATCAGACATGGTTGAAAAATGATTGAAGAAAACACAAAACAGAATAGAATTTGTCAATAGATCTAAAGCTATTTCCTCTTTGCCTAGGCATATTATCCAAATTGTTTTTTTTGTTTCTTATTTTTATAGCTAATATTTTTAGCTACATTAAATAATACCTGTAGTAGCACACACCCTTTCTTTCCCCCTAATTTCTTGGAAATGTCTCTTGTGTTTCTTCAGTACAGATTATGCTAGTATTTGTGTTTTGACAGATAATGTTTACCATGTTAAAGAACTCTCCATTTGTTTCTATGCTTTACAATATTTCTAATATGAGTTTTGTACTTTAATAAAAAGTTATTGTGCTTCCACTGATATAATCATCTAATTTGTTTTGGTTTTGTTATTAATGTGGTCTATTAAACTTATAGTTTTTAAAACAGTGAACCACTCTCATATTCCTGATAAAAATCCAATGTGTTCCTATTAGGAAATTTCTTGAATAGGTTGTGTAACGTCTTTGTGAGTATGTTATTCAATATTTTTCCTTGATTATTCATTAGAGATAGTTGTTTATACTTTTCTTTCTCTGATTAATCTCTCTCTAGTTTGGGTTGTCAGGATCACATTTGTTTCATGAGGGAAATTTTGAAGCATGCCTTCCTTCTATATTTTCCCAACCAATTTGTATGGTATTAGAATGAGTTATTCTTTGAATGTTTTCTAGAATTCACTTGTTTTTCCTAAATGGTCAAAAACATGGGAAGACTTAGATGAACTGATGCAAAGTGAAGTCAGCAGAACCAGGAGAACAATCTACACAATAACAACAATATTGTAAAGATAGTCAACTGTGAAAGACTGAGTAACTCTGATCAAGGCTCATGAAATAAAATGCTATCCACTTCCAGAGAGAGAACTGATCAGCTCAAAAGAAGACTGAAGTACAGACAGCTCTCACTTCACATATATTCACATTACACAAATTACCCTTTATATACATAAGCATTCTGAAAGACATTTACATTCTAAAAAAAATACATACCTTAACTTTGCTGTAAAGTACTTTGTTCTCTCTCTGTCTCTCTCTGTCTCTCTCTCTCTCTGTCTCTCTCTCTCTCTCTCTCTCTCTCTCTCTCTCTCTCTCTCTTTCTCTCTCTCTCTCTCTCTCTCTCTCTCTCTCTCTCTCTCTCTCAGCTTCAAGTGCTCAAAAAACCCTATCAAGTGAAAGCAGAACAGAGGAACATAGAGACCACCATCACCACCTCTGGGTGAGAGCCTTCCCTTGACTTCTTGGGGAAAGAACAGACCTTTGCCTTGCTTTGCCTGTTTGCCCCATGTGTTCTTCCTCTTGGTTCAGGCCTCCACATGGCTGACCCCAGGACCTCCTGCTCTTGCTTTGCTGTCCCAAACCCCCAAGTCTCCTTGAACCATGTGCCAGTCCCCTCTTTTCACAGATGGGAGGCCCCTTTCCTATTTATCTCCTTCCCTCCCCCATGTCAGTGGACAAATTCACATTACTTAAAAATCTCTTAAAGTATACTTCTGTGGTCCACTTACTAAAGCAAGAACTATCTGTACATTTTTTCTCCTTTTTTTTTTCAAAATATAGCTGCTGTGGAAATATGTTTTGCATGACTTTACATGTATAATGGTTATCTTATGTCTTAACTAATCAGTGGGGGGGTAGGCTTTAAGAAAGGAGAATATTTGGAAATTAACTTAAAAATAAAATTTTCAAAATAATAGATAAAACCATCTAGTCCTAGAGTTTTTTTTTCTTTATAGCCCATTCACTTTCCTGTCATGAGATAGTATTGTATAATTTATCTTGTTTTTAGTTCTGTTAATCCATTTTATTTTTTAAAATATTCATCCATTTCATTTAAATTGCAAATTCTTTATGGTACCTTTTAGCAGAATGTAATTTCCTTTCATATATATATATAATATATATGTATAGACATATATATTTTTGCTTTGCTTTATCTGAGATCAGGATTGCTACCCTTGCTGTTCACTTTAGCTGAAGCACAATATATTCTCCTTCAGCTTTTCTTCTGATTGAATAACAATTTAGAAATTCTAAAGTAAATATCAGTTTAGAAATTCTAAAAATTAATGAAGAGACTAATAAAATTGAAAGTAAGGAAACTATTGAACTAATACACAAAACTAAAGTCTGGTTTTATGAAAAAAACAAAAAAATAGATAAACCTTTGGTTAATTTGATTTACAAAAAAGAAAGAAGAAAATCAAACTACCAGTATCAAAAATGAAAAGTGAGAATTCACCACCAATGAAGAGGAAATTAAAGCTATTTGCCCAATTGTATGCCAGTAACTTTGATGATCTTAATGAAATGGATGAATATTTACAAAACTATAAATTGCCCAGACTAACAGAAGAGAAAATAAAATACTTAAAAATACTTTAAAAAACCCCATTTCAGAAACCCAAATTGAACAAGCCATTAATGAACTCCTTAAGAAAAAATCTTCAGAGTCAGATGGATTTACAAGTGAATTCTATCAAACATTTAAAGAAAAATTAACTGCAATACAACATGAACTATTCGGGGAAATAGATAATGAAGGAGTACTACCAAATTCTTTTTATATTACAAATATGACTTTGATAGCTAAACCGGGAAGAACCAAACCAGAGAAAGAAAGTTATAGACCAATTTTCCTAATGAATAGAGATGCAAAGATTTTAAATAAAACATTAGGAAAGAGAATACAGCAATTTATCACGAGGGTAATACATGTGACCAAGTAGGATGTATGCCAGGAACGCAGAGCTGGTTCAGTATAAGGAAAACTAAGAAGAAACAAAGTTATCACTCTTTGCAGATGGTATGATGATATACTTAGAGAATCCTAGAGACACTGGTTGTAAAAATTGTTTCCCAGCTTTCTGCTTCCCTTCTAATCTTGGTTGCATTGGCTTTGTTTGTGAAAAAAAAATTTTTTAATTTATTGTAATAAAAATTATTTATTTTCAATTTCATAATGTTCTGTATCTCTTATTTTGTCATAAATTCTTCCTTTTTGCATAGATCTGACAGGTAAATTATTTCTTTCTCTCCTAATTTGCTTATAGTATCACTCTTTATGTCTAAATTGTGCACCCATTTTGATTTTATCTTGGTAGATGGCATAAGATGTTGGTCAATGCCTGGTTTCTGCCATACTATTTTCCAGTTTTCCCAGCAGTTTTTGTCAAATAGTTCTTTTCTGAGAAGTTAGAGTTGTTGGGTTAATCAAAAATTAGATTACTATAATCATTGTCTACTGTGTCTTCTGTACCTATGCTATTCCACTAATCTACCACTCTATTTCTTAGCCAGTACCCAGTAGTTTTGATGATTGTTGCTTTGTAACACTATTTTAGATCTAGTATGGTTAGGCTGCCTTCTCTTGCATTTCTTTTCAATAATTCCATTGATATTCTGGACCTTTTGTTCTTCTGGATGAATTTTGTAATTTTTTATGCTCAAAAAACATGTTTATATTTCAAAATAAATTAATTTCCTTACAGACTTTAAAAAGTAAAAAAAAAAAACTAGTGTTTTCACACTTTGCTCCTGGAGAGAGTCAATGCAACCCATGTCCTTAGCTGGCTGATTTCATGCTGGCAAGAGGAAGCATTTATCCCACAGGGCCATTCTGGGTGGCTTTTAAGAAGGTTCTAGGGCCAAACAGAACTGAGTTAAATAATCAAGTAATTTCATCATTAGAAGGAACCTGTGGCCCTCCAGGTCCTGGGGTCAGGCCTTTTGGCTGAGTCCTAGTTCCACAGAACACATCCTTTTTTTAAAAAACATTAATTTATTTTTAGCTTTCAACATTCACTTCCATAAGCTGCAGAGGTGAAAGAGAGGCTTATGACTTTGCACAGCACTCCTTCACTTAAATCCAATTCACTTGCATGTCATGGCTTCACCTTCCTGGTGGTATGGTCCTCTTTGACAAAGAAGGACAAACAGAAACCTCTTTGAGTAGAACATGAGCTACCCACTGGAGACCAAACCGGAACTGGCTAGTTGGGCAACAGAGCTTTCTTTCTTTCTTTCTTTCATTCTTCCTTCCTTCCTTCCTTCCTTCCTTCCTTCCTTCCTTCCTTCCTTCCTTCCTTCCTTCCTTCCTTCCTTCCTTCCTTCCTTCCTTTCTTCCTTTCTTTCTTCCTTTCTTTCTTCCTTTCTTTCTTTCTTTCTTTCTTTCTTTCTTTCTTTCTTTCTTTCTTTCTTTCTTTC
>NW_020948386.1:0-1237 GCF_900497805.2 Vombatus ursinus | reverse complement strand
TAAAGCCAGCACAATAGATAATATAAATTGAAACTGAGGCATTTGTTCTCCCATGTTATCCTCCATCACTAGTGGACGCACCCTTCAGTGTCCATTTATTATTTAATTAAATGGATAAGATGTTAAAACAAATGCCTCAGTTTCAATTTATATTATCTATTGTGCTGGCTTTACAAATAATTTTTCGCAGTCTTTTGCTGTACTGTACATTACTGTATGTATAAATTGTGAAGGACCTGAAATAAGGTGTAAGGAACTTTTGTAAATGAGACACATACAAAAAAAAAAAAAACTTTAATGGTTAATAGGATGAATGGGAAAGTATTTTTGAAAGAATTCTATTTTGCTGGAGACTATTTAAGTACTATCTTTGTCTAAACAAACAAGGTAATTTTTTTTTTTTTTGTAAAGTGAAATGTTCTGCATGCCTAATGAAGCGTTTACAGTGTATTTAAGAAAGGGAAAGCTGTGCCTTTTTTTAGCATCATAGACGATTTACCATTTTACAGTGTCTGTTGTAAATAACCACCGAGTTTTTCAGTTGTCTTTAAGCCTTTCTATTCTTCTGTATTCCGTTTCCCCTTTTGTCTGCCACTTGCAAGTACCTGTGAGCTGAGTACACTTTAGGACTCCAGCTTCTGCCTTCCCCAAGGAACGCTGTTGAGTTGTGTTTACCGCTTCATGAAGGTTTCATTTAACAAGACACAACAAACAAGTGGCTTGGGAAAGGCAGAAGCTGGAGTCCTAAAGTGTACTCAGCTCACAGGTACTTGCAAGTGGCAGACAAAAGGGGAAACGGAATACAGAAGAATAGAAAGGCTTAAAGACAACTGAAAAACTCGGTGGTTATTTACAACAGACACTGTAAAATGGTAAATCGTCTATGATGCTAAAAAAAAGGCACAGCTTTCCCTTTCTTAAATACACTGTAAACGCTTCATTAGGCATGCAGAACATTTCACTTTACAAAAAAAAAAAAAATTACCTTGTTTGTTTAGACAAAGATAGTACTTAAATAGTCTCCAGCAAAATAGAATTCTTTCAAAAATACTTTCCCATTCATCCTATTAACCATTAAAGTTTTTTTTTTTTTTGTATGTGTCTCATTTACAAAAGTTCCTTACACCTTATTTCAGGTCCTTCACAATTTATACATACAGTAATGTACAGTACAGCAAAAGACTGCGAAAAATTATTTGTAAAGCCAGCACAATAGATAATATAAATTGAAACTGAG
>NW_020948385.1:0-7582 GCF_900497805.2 Vombatus ursinus | reverse complement strand
CAGGGTCCGGTGGGGTGCCGGGAAGGGAGCAGGTCATTTACAGAACAGGATGTTGCACCCCACCCTTGAGGATTTCACCCAGGGTGTTGTAACAGCCGTTAGGGGAAGCTGAGCCAGAGGCCCCGGGGCGTGGTGCCCCAGGGTCCCTAACGGAGGGTCTATCACATTCCCCCCTTTTCAAGAGCAAGTTATACAGAGGACTCAACAGAGTCCAGGGGCGCTAACTCTTCCAGATCCGGGGGTGTATAGGATTTGCGTAGGACAAACAGTTTCAGAGACTGTATACGCTGCTGGATGTAGCGGGAGAGACAATTCATGATGCAAGGGGCGACCAATAATCCTAGGAGGAGAAGAACCAAGGGGCCCATTATAGCAGAGAGTAGAGTGGTGAGCCAGGGGGACCAGTTATACAAGTCCTGGTACCAGGAGGAGCTGCGGGCTCGGGCTCGGTCCCTATCATCTAACCGCTGCCTTAATGCCTGCAGGGATTCCCGGATGACACCTGAACGATTGGTATAGAAACAACAGGTCTCTCCCAGGGCCATACACAGCCCCCCCTGTTTCAGGAATAACAGGTCAAGGGCGCGGCGGTTCTGAAGTACCACCTCCGCTAGGGAATCCAGGGAAGTCTCCAGGTGGGAGACTAGTCCCTCCAGAGCTCGTAGGTCCTTATCCACCTGGGTACTGAGGGCCGCATAATCTGCCTTTCCCTGCACTAGGGCGGTTGCTCCCACGGCTGCAGACCCGGCCACCCCGAGCCCCACCAGCAAGGGCACTAAGATAGGGGCTGCCCTTCTGGAGCGGGGTAGGCCAAAGTGTTCAGTGGCCCCCTCCTCGGAATACACATACACTTGTGGGAACACCCTAACTATCACACAGATCTCAGTGGGGCTGAGGAAGTGGCGATCTTGTATACAGGTGGTAAGGCCCAGAGTGCAGGCGAACCAAGTCTCGGGTGGGGTGGTTATCAGGAAGCCCGGCCTATTGGACGAGGGTGTGACTAAGATAACAGAAGTGCAGGTTGAATTAAATGGGGAAGCTCTCAACGGGTAGTCAGGTCCAAGCAAGCACGTCCCTGTGCCCTGGACGTCATCCAAGGTCAATTTAGGCCTATTTGGGTTACAGCGGGCGGGGATTGCTGTGGAGGAGGGGTTCTGCATGGACAAGTTCCCCAGAAATGAACTGTTTAACTCCAAAGCAACCCCCACAAAGTATGGGGGAGCCGGGTTTAGACACAGCCAGCAGGCGGTAGTGACATTGGGGTCGGAGGAATTCAAGAATGCATGGACCGCAGTAAGGGTGTCAAGTATGGAGGCCCCAGGGGCACCGGGTGTTTTCAGAGTCGCCGACCCTGGTGTAGCAGAGGGCTCAGCAGACGGAATCAGATCTATCTTGGCCCGTGGGTTGAGGACAGGGTTGGGGCCTATGGGAAGGGGCTGAACGGGTAGGGCGACCTTTTGTATTGTAAAAAGGACACCGTTGTCCCATCCAGTCATATACAACCTCAACCCCCATGAATGCCCAAGATTCCATGAATCATCCGTGTACTGTTTGACCGTTAAGATCATGGGGTTGCATTTTCCAGGCCAGCAGGAATACGGGAGAGGTGACTGTCTTTCCAAAGTGATGAGCGGGTCTTTTCCACCCCCAGGAATCCAGTCTGCCACTGTCTCACACCCCCATTCTGCGCAGTGGAAACTGCCGTCTCCACGGCAAGAGGGGCTTCCGGTAGCAGGACAGGCATAGAACTGGATGCCCCTGATATTATATTCACCTTGTCCTGCTCCATGTTGGGTGGCTGGTATGGGAATAGTAGGGCAGTGCCCGCCCCCTCCCGTCACAGGGTCCTGCAGGTGCCTATCTCTATTCCATCCCGATCCTAAGAGGGCACAGAGGTCAAACCTGAAGGTAGGCGGGCCATAGCAAGTTAAGGTCTGTATGATGGTGCCATCATTGGTGCGGGATAGAATCCACCTATGTGGCGTGGGGCGGTAGGGGTTACAGACTGCGGGATATTCCTTATAAGCAAACAGGAGAAGCGAAAGAATCAAGTTTTGGAGAGCCGGAGCCTTAGATCCGACACCGCCTCTGCTTTCCATGTCGCGGGCTCAGGCGCCGGAGTCTTCTTGACGTGTGACCGATGTATCCAAGCCTTTCGACCTGCGACTTTCACGGCCGATGGGTTGCAGAGGATCACTTGGTAGGGCCCAGTCCACCGCGGTTCCAGAGCCGATCCGGCAGGCAGTTTGCGGGTGAGGACCCAGTCTCCAGGTGTCAAGGCCTCCGAGGTAGCGGCAGGATTTGAACTTCTCCCCGCAGCCTTCAGGACCGATCGTACCGCGTCTTGGACCTCCCGGAGTGCCTGAAAGGACTTAAGAAGAGTGGGGTTAGTAAAATCCGGGGCTGGGGTCGCCCCCGTTACCTTTGGTAGGACAGGTGGGGGCGCCCCATAAAGAATCTCGTATGGGGAGAGAGAGAGAGTGGAAGAGTTAGGAGTACACCTAGCCCGAAGGAGAGCGAAAGGGAGGAGGCTAACCCAGTTATCGCCAGTTTCCAGTTTGAGCTTAGCAATGTGCTCCTTCAAAGTCCTATTCATCCTTTCTACTTGCCCTGAACTCTGAGGCCGGTACGCACAATGTAGCTTCCACTTCAGTCCCAGCATCTTGGATAAGTTCTGAATTGTTGCAGATACGAATGACGGCCCATTGTCGGACCCTATTGAAGCTGGCAAGCTGAATCTGGGAATAATTTCAAAGAACAGTTTTTTTGCAACTACCGTGGCGGTTTCGGCTTTTACTGGGAACGCTTCTGGCCACCCGGAGAACGTGTCTATGAATACAAGGAGGAATCGGTACCCCCCCTGTCCAGGTCCCATATCAGTGAAATCAACTTCCCAGTGATCCCCGGGGAAGGTCCCCCGTGGTCTATCAGCCGGCACCCTCGTCGCCGGCCGGGGGTTGATCTTTGCACATGTACTGCATCTCCTGGCCGCCTCTTCAGCTGCCTGTTTCATCCCTGGGCTGTAGAAATGCCTACTCACCAGGTCATAGAGCCTGGTTCCGCCTAGATGGGTGAGGTCATGGAGGGTCATCAACAGAGGGGGCAGGAGGGCTTTGGGCAGGATTAACAGACCGTTTGGGTGTCTTCTCCATCCCCCCTTTTCAGGCACGCCATCCGGATCGCCGGACTGGTAAGAAGGTCGTGCGGGCAACAAATTTTCCGTCTGGACAGCGAAGGTGGGGAGAGGCGTCCTTCTTGCGGCCGCACGGGCGGCTCTATCTGCGGCTGCATTTCCCTGCGACTGGGGGTCCGTCCCACGGGTGTGAGCTGGGACATGGATGACTGCCACCTCTTTGGGAAGCCAGACAGCATCCAGGAGATCCTGAATCTGCCTCTTATTCCTGATCTCCTTCCCTGCTGAAGTTAGCAGGCCGCGCTGCTGGTACACGAATCCGTGAACATGGACAGTCGCGAATGCATACCTGCTGTCAGTGTAGATATTGACTCTCTTGCCCTTCGCGAGCCGGAGTGCCTGTGTCAAGGCAACCAGCTCTGCCCGCTGGGCAGAAGAACCAGGCGGCAGGGCTGCGTCCTAGAGGGTCTCGGTCGGGGTCACCACTGCGGCCCCGGCCCTCCGAATCCCATCCTCCACGAAGCTGCTGCCATCTGTGAAGAGGATCATGTCAGGGCTGGTCATAGGTACATCAGTAAGGCCGGGCCGGGAGGTGTGGATGGCGTCAAGGACGTCCAGGCAATCATGCAGCGGTGATGCCGGCGGGGAGTTGGGAAGCAGCGTAGCGGGGTTCAAGGTCACGGGCGCAGAGAAGGTTATGCGGGTTGGATCTAACAGGAGGGACTGGTAGTGAGTCAGACGAGAATTAGAGATCCACCGAGTGGGAGGGGTGTGCAGCAACTGCTCCAGGTGGTGAGATGCAGAAATCTCAAGGGGCTGGCCGAAGGTCAGCTTTGTTGCCTCCCTGACCAGGGTCGCGACAGCCGCGACAGTTCGAAGACATGTAGGCCACCCAGCAGCGACCGAGTCAAGCTGCTTGGAAAGATAGGCCACTGGGCGATTCCAGGGCCCCAAAGGCTGGGTTAGCACTCCCTTGGCCACTGCCTGAGATTCTGAGACATAGAGGCGGAACGGCTTAGTCAGGTCTGGCAGGGCAAGAGCGGGGGTGCTAGCTAACGCTCCGCGCAGTTTGTTAAAAGCCTCCTCCTGCCTTGGTCCCCACAGGAACTTGGCAGGCTCACCTGACAGTGCCTCATACAGTGGTTTAGCGATTTCCGCAAATCCTAAGATCCACAGTCGGCAGTACCCGGCCATTCCCAAAAATTCGCGGAGCCCGCGGCGGGTTGCTGGGGCCGGCATGCCCAGGATAGCTGACACACGTTCCCGCGAAAGCAGCCTTTGTCCGGACTGCAGGGTGAATCCTAGATAGATAACAGATTGTAAGCACAGCTGAGCTTTCTTACCCGAAACCCGATAGCCCGACTTGTCCAATAGCTGCAGGAGGTGCAGTGTGGCATCTCGGCAGGTCGTCTCGGATGAAGCGGCCAGCAGCAGGTCATCCACATACTGGAGGAGTGTGACCTCGGGGTGGGATACGCGAAACCTGGCTAGGTCCGAGGCCAGGGCTGAGCCAAAAAGAGTAGGAGAGTTCTTGTACCCTTGAGGCAATCGAGTCCAGGTTAGTTGGGAGGACGTTCCGGTTGAGGGGTCGGTCCATGTGAAAGCGAATATAGGCTGGCTGATAGGGGCCAGCGGGATGGAAAAGAAAGCGTCCTTCAAGTCCAAGACAGTGTACCATGTGCGGGTTGGAGTCAAAGAGGACAACAAGGTATACGGATTAGGCACAGTGGGATGGACTGTCTCCACCCTGGCATTCACCTCCCGCAAGTCCTGGACTGGGCGAAAATCTCCGGATCCGGGCTTACGGACCGGCAACAGGGGAGTGTTCCAAGGACTTTGACATGGTCGTAGTATGCCAGCCTGAAGAAGTCGGTCGATATGGGGTTTGATTCCCAGAAGAGCAGGTCGGGATACCTGATACTGTTGGACCCGCACAGGAGTAGCAGTAGACAGGAGTTGGACCACCACAGGGGCCTGGTGGGCAGCTAGCCCAAAAGGGTTTAACTCAGCCCACACTCCCGGCACTAAACTCCTGTACTGACTCAGCAGTGGGGACGGGGCATCAACCGACGGCTGCCTGGGAGAAAGGAGGCGGGACTCCTCGGAGAGGGGACAGGTCAAGACGAGCTGGGGCACGCTGACCCCCAGGGTGGGAGTAGGTCCCTTAAAAGAAATTACAGCTTGGAGTTTATGCAAGAGGTCTCGACCCAGGAGGGGGTAGGGACAGTCGGGCATGACCAGAAAAGAGTGAGACACCGAGCCTTCCCCTAGCCGGACCTCACGGGCGGTGGTGAAAGGCACTGCTTGGATACGGCCTGTAGCCCCCTGGACCTGTATTTTAGAGGAGGACAGGGGACCTAGTGGAGAGTTCAGAACTGATGCAGCTGCCCCTGAGTCTACGAGGAAAGAGATTGGCCGACCCCCAACAGTGAGTGTCACCCTTGGCTCCAGGGGGTCCAGGGTCATAGTAGACTTGGAGCCAGGGCACCCCTAATCATCCATGTCCAAGGTTAGGACCGGCTCTGGTTTAGTCTTTTGCTGCCGATTTGGGCATTCGGACTTCCAGTGGCCAGTAGCTTTGCAATATGCACATTGGTCTCGGCCTAGGGGGGGCCTGCCCGTATTTCTCCCTTGAGGCCGGGGACCAGGCCTTCCCCCTTTTCCGCTTTGCCTGTCCCCCGGGATTTGTGCCAGAGCTGCCACGACTGCCCGTGTCATGGAGCGTGCCTGTTTTTCTTGCAGCTCCTCCCGGGAGTCATATACCCGCTTGGCTACTTCCATGAGTTCAGTAAGAGTCTTACCCTCGAATCCATCCAATTTTTGCAGTTTTCGCCGGATGTCAGGAGCCGAATTAGACACAAAGTCTATCACCACTGCTCTCCGGTTGTTAGGATCCTCAGGGTCAATGGGGGTGTAAGTGCGGTAGGCCTCATACAATCTTTCCAAATAAGCAGCTGGAGATTCATTTTTCCCTTGCTTGATCTCACTAACCTTAGACATATTGGTGGGCTTCCGCGCTGCAGCCCTTAACCCCCCTAACAGTAACTGGCGATACCTGTCTAAAGCCTCTCGCCCCCGATCAGAATTTGGGTCCCAGTCAGGGCGACTTTCGGGAAAAACATGATTCCGGCGGCCCGGATCAGTTGAGGGGCGGCCGTCGGGGTCCATAACCCTTTTCCTGGCTTCCAATATGATCTTATCGCGCTCCTCAGTGGTGAAAAGAACCCGCAGGAGCTGCTGACAGTCATCCCAAGTAGGCTGGTGTGTATAGAAGACTGTCTCCAAAAGGGAAATCAGACTTTGGGGCTTGTCTGAAAAGGACGGATTCTGTTGTTTCCAATTGTATAAATCACTGGTTGAAAAGGGGACATAGACCATGAAGGGTCTCCCCGACTCCCCGGGGGTCGTGGGGACCTGTCGCAGGGGAAAGGCAGATACAGTGGAGTCGGGGGAAAACCCGGACCCGGAGGAGCCGTAAGGCGTCCCTGTTCGAGTATGAGGAGGACTTGTCAGAGGCGGGGCCGAGGGGTGGCTCCGCCCCTGAACAGGATATGGTGGGGGTCGGGGCTCAGCCGGGTCCAGGGGGTCAGGATCGGAAGGGGGTAAGACCTTGGCTCCTACTTGCGTAGTCCCGGGAACTTTTTGACCGGATGTTGGCCCCGAGTGCACCCCAACTTTGGACAAAGCTTGAACCCGGAGTGGCTTTGATGGGGGTTTAAAATCTATCCATGCAGTTATATATGGGATCTGATCGGGATGGCCAGGGGTCCCATAAGCAATCTTCCTGACCCTCCCAGTAATGGTCACGTCAAATGTCCCTTCCGGGGGCCACCCAACCCCAAATGTAGGCCATTCTTGTTGGCAAAAAGTGGACAAATTTTCTTTGGTAACCTGAAACCCATATCCCTTGGCAATGCGCCGAAACTGTTTAAAATTCTGTAGGACAACTGAGAGAGGGGTCCCCGGTGCGGGGCTTGACGGCCCCTGACCCATCACGGACGGGAAGAGGCGAATCAATTAGGACAATCACAGACGGATAAAACATATAAGACAGACATAAACAGTTAAGGCAACACTCCAGACATTAACATGTGGCGCCAGACTGCAGATAATCAGGACTCTCACACGGCGTCCCGTGGAGGTCAGTAAGGGCGTTACAGCTGCGTCCAGCCAGGCCACTTACTTCCGTTGAGTACTCACCGATCAGACTGAGACCAGAGCGCTCGGTGCCCAATTAAGAAATTTAGAGGGAGAATACAGGGCGGGCTGGTTCGCACGGGATAAGTCAGTGTTCGGGGCCGGGGCACATCTTCCCGGTGGCCACCCCTGAACACGTCCCCCCCGGCCTTCCAGCAACGCCGAAGCAGCTGGCCCAAAGGGCGATCTCGGTGGAACCTCCAAATGAACTGGACGCCCGAGAGAAATCAGAGCATCACACCCAATTGACTT
>NW_020948384.1:0-1532 GCF_900497805.2 Vombatus ursinus | reverse complement strand
GCCAGATCTGAACGCAGGAAGGTAAATCTTCCTGACTCCAGGTCTGGTGCTTTAGCCACCATGCCACCTCCCCACCCCCAAATATTAAAAAGCAGAATAGGTATTTGAACCCAGATTTCATGTCTATAAATCCAACATTATTTCCTTTCATTGTGGCATAGTGAATAGAGAGTTGGATTTAGAATTGAGAGGACCTGGGTTCAAGTCCTGCCTTTGACTTATACTGGTTGATTGACCCTGAGCAAACAAATCACCTCTCAGTGTCCAATATAACTCACTCAGACTGTTAATTTTAGATTCTTCTGAATCTGCACTTATGGAGGATAGTTTCTACATTGATTAAATGATAGATCTGGATCCTTCCTTTACCACTTTCCCCAAAAATTAGTTGATGGCATAAACTAGATACCAAAGCCTTGAGGATAGGAGTCACAAAAAAGAGTAAATTTTGGATGACAAAAAGCTAAGGGAAAACAGAACTCAAGGCTTTGGTATCTAGTTTATGCCATCAACTAATTTTTGGGGAAAGTGGTAAAGGAAGGATCCAGATCTATCATTTAATCAATGTAGAAACTATCCTCCATAAGTGCAGATTCAGAAGAATCTAAAATTAACAGTCTGAGTGAGTTATATTGGACACTGAGAGGTGATTTGTTTGCTCAGGGTCAATCAACCAGTATAAGTCAAAGGCAGGACTTGAACCCAGGTCCTCTCAATTCTAAATCCAACTCTCTATTCACTATGCCACAATGAAAGGAAATAATGTTGGATTTATAGACATGAAATCTGGGTTCAAATACCTATTCTGCTTTTTAATATTTGGGGGTGGGGAGGTGGCATGGTGGCTAAAGCACCAGACCTGGAGTCAGGAAGATTTACCTTCCTGCGTTCAGATCTGGCCTCAGACATTTACTATCTGTGTGACCCTGGGCAAGTCACTTCACCCTGTTTGCCTCAGTTTCCTCATCTGTAAAATGAGTTGGAGAAGGAAATGGCAAACCATTCTAGTATCTCTGCCAAGAAACCCCCAAATGGAGTCACAAAAAGTCAGACACAACTGAAAATGGCTGAACAACAACAATTTGCTGTGAGACCTTACATGAACCTTTGGAATTCTGTTTCTTTCACTGAGGCAGATCATAGGCACGGAGGTTGGAGCGCTGGACTTGGAATCAGGAAGACTTGAATTGAAATCCTGCCTCAGACACTTACTAGCTGGGTGACTCTGGGCAAGTCACTCAACCTCTGTCTGCCTCAGTGAAAGAAACAGAATTCCAAAGGTTCATGTAAGGTCTCACAGCAAATTGTTGTTGTTCAGCCATTTTCAGTTGTGTCTGACTTTTTGTGACTCCATTTGGGGGTTTCTTGGCAGAGATACTAGAATGGTTTGCCATTTCCTTCTCCAACTCATTTTACAGATGAGGAAACTGAGGCAAACAGGGTGAAGTGACTTGCCCAGGGTCACACAGATAGTAAATGTCTGAGGCCAGATCTGAACGCAGGAAGGTAAATCTTCCTGACTCCAGGTCTGG
>NW_020948383.1:0-1315 GCF_900497805.2 Vombatus ursinus | reverse complement strand
ACACACACACACAGAGTAAGTGCAAAGTATTATTGTCGCAATGATTTTGTCTTCCAGGGAGAGTCTGATTGCTCAGACTCTCTTTCTATTTATACCATTTACTAAATTAAAGGATGAAAAATCATGTTCCTTGCCACATAAAATATAGACTATTGCCATCTATCTGGATTATACAAATAATTCCCACGAAGTTGTCAATTCCATATGTGTATACATTTTTGCAAAAGCATTCTTGTTGGCCAAAATGGAAGAAGGAAAGAAAGAGGAACAATTGCCTCCTAGAGCACAATCCTGTTTCTGGCAGCATCGCCAATTAGTTGTGTGTCCTTAGATCACTTGGCCTCTTATATTACTGTTTTCTTATCTATTAAATGGGGACAAAAATATCTATGCTTCAGGAGTCTTCAGGAAGTATTAGGAACTGTGCAGAGATATAGAAGAATAAGAAAATGGAAAGCTTTAAAAACTGTAATATACTATACAAATAATAGGTATTATTGGGATTATTATGTGCATTCTAAAACTAAAAGTAAGTGGATCGACATCATCTATATCTCAAAACTTGACTCACTTTCTAGATTTCTCTACCTCCTTTCCAAGTACCTTACCACTCTGTAGGAACCTCTACCCAGAGGCCAACTCCCCCAATTGGTGACTCCCTACCCATGACCACTAATTCATGAGGGGCCCCAGTCATAGGCCCTGACCCAACTAGACTTACTCTCTGGACTTCTCCATCTCCTAACTGGCAATCTTGCCCCAACCCAGAATAATATTCTCCCCACCCCCAGCTTTCCCGACCCCTTTTTATGCATTGTCTTTCTCCATTAGAATCAAACCGCCTTGAAGATAGGGACTGTCTTATTTGGTTATATTTGTATTCTTTGTCATTTTCAGTGTTGTCTGATTCTTCATGACCCCATTTGGGATTTTCTTGGCAAAGATACTGGAGTGGTTTGCTGTTTCCTTTTCCAGCTCATTTTACAAATGAGGAAACTGAGGCAAACAGGGTTAAGTGACTTGACTAGGGTCATACAGCTAGTAAGAGTCTGAGGTCAGATTTGAACTCAGGAAGATGAGTCTTCCTGATTCTGGGACTGGTATTTTATCTACTGCACCATCTAGCTGCCCAGCACTGGTGGCATAGTGCAGCCTATTTGCTTCTGCTAGGAGAAAGTCAAATTAGTGAACTCATTCATAAATAGGTCTATAATGACACTTATCTACCTCACAGGGGGGCTGTGAAGCCTAATGAATTTGTTTGCTAAGTGCTTTGATGTTCTCAGATGAAAGGACACACACACACACACACACA
>NW_020948382.1:0-1226 GCF_900497805.2 Vombatus ursinus | reverse complement strand
ATTGATTGTATCTAATATCTATCTGTATCTATCATTTATGTATGTATCTATCTATCTGTAAATGCTTGTTGATTGATCGTATCTAATATCTATCTGTATCTATCTATCTGTCATCTATCTATCTATCATCTGTCTATCTATCTGTAAATGCTTGTTGATTGATCTTATCTAATATCTGTATGTATGTATATATGTATGTATGTATGTATGTATCTATCTATCTATCTCTGCATATATGTATTTGTTATATCCTCTGACTAGAATGCCAGTCTCCCAAGGGAAGGGGGACTGTTTCACCTTTGTCTTGGCACACCCCATTACCTACCATAGAGCTTGGCGTGTAGTGGGTGCTAAATAAATGTGTGTTGATTGATACGACGTTTGAAGCAGGATTCACACCCACACTTTCCTTCAAGTCCAAGATGACGACTAGTATGGTTAGGCCAATGAGTGTAAAGAGTGACTAGCCTTTCAACAACTCCACAATCCATTCTTATAGGGCTTTTGGTATTCAGTGATGACAGGCAGAGAGGCATGTGGTCTATGGACCTCCCCGAAGGGAAGGCCACCAAAGATTCTCAACCCTGCTAGCCAAGACTAACATTCTGGTCACAGGTCATCTTCCTAGGTCTGTACTTTCGCTGTCTGGGTTCTCTTTCCCCAGGATGACAGTAGAGCCATTTTTTGGTTGGGTTTTCTCCAGTTTGTCACTGACATGCCTTGGTGACTGGTTCCTTTTTAGAGGGAAGTCTTTGACACTCCCTACACTGACCTTTGACCTTAAACTCAGTCTCCACTGGTAGGTCTAGCCACTCCACTCTCGTGTTAGGTGCCTTGGTCAAATGGTCTCACATTGCCAAGTTAAATGCAACCATCCAGGTCTGTATACTCACTGCCACCAAAGGTTCAGCTTCTTATTCTCACCAACACTTTTGGCTTCTGAAATGGCCATCCATCCCCAAACATATTCTCTGTATCCTGCCTTTTATCTATCTCTGGCAGCTATTCTCAGCTGACTGGAGAATATCTCCAGCTCATAGATATGAAGGCCATTAGACAGGTTCTCCTTGGGGATGAGTATCTGAGAGAAACAGGTCTAATGCACACTGAAGTCAACTGTGATTTTGCATGAAAATATAACTCAGTATTAAAATAACCATCAAGCCTTGATAATGCCCGAAACTTCATCTAATCAAGAGTTTTAATGCTTGCTGACCTAATGCTGC
>NW_020948381.1:0-1247 GCF_900497805.2 Vombatus ursinus | reverse complement strand
TCTATCTATCTGTAAATGCTTATCAATTGATTGTATCTAATATCTATTTGTATCAATCATCTATGTATGTATGTATCTATCTGTCTATCTATCTGTAAATGCTTGTTGATTGATCGTATCTAATATCTATCTGTATCTATCTATCTGTCATCTATCTATCATCTGTCTATCTATCTGTAAATGCTTGTTGATTGATCTTATCTAATATCTGTATGTATGTATGTATGTATGTATGTATCTATCTATCTCTGTGTATATGTATTTGTTATCTCCTCTGACTATAATGCCAGTCTGCCAAGGGAAGGGGGACTGTTTCACCTTTGTCTTGGCACACCCCATTACCTACCATAGAGCTTGGCATGTAGTGGGTGCTAAATAAATGTGTGTTGATTGATACGACGTTTGAAGCAGGATTCACACCCACACTTTCCTTCAAGTACAAGATGACGACTAGTATGGTTAGGCCAATGAGTGTAAAGAGTGACTAGCCTTTCAACAACTCCACAATCCATTCTTATAGGGCTTTTGGTATTCAGTGATGACAGGCAGAGAGGCATGTGGTCTATGGACCTCCCCGAAGGGAAGGCCACCAAAGATTCTCAACCCTGTTGGCCAAGACTAACATTCTGGTCACAGGTCATCTTCCTAGGTCTGTACTTTCGCTGTCTGGGTTCTCTTTCCCCAGGATGACAATAGAGCCATTTTTTGGTTGGGTTTTCTCCAGTTTGTCACTGACATGCCTTGGTGACTGGTTCCTTTTTAGAGGGAAGTCTTTGACACTCCCTACACTGACCTTTGACCTTAAACTCAGTCTCCACTGGTAGGTCTAGCCACTCCACTCTCGTGTTAGGTGCCTTGGTCAAATGGTCTCACATTGCCAAGTTAAATGCAACCATCCACGTCTGTATACTCACTGCCACCAAAGGTTCAGCTTCTTATTCTCACCAACACTTTTGGCTTCTGAAATGGCCATCCATCCCCAAACATATTCTCTGTATCCTGCCTTTTATCTATCTCTGGCAGCTATTCTCAGCTGACTGGAGAATATCTCCAGCTCATAGATATGAAGGCCATTAGACAGGTTCTCCTCGGGGATGAGTATCTGAGAGAAACAGGCCTAATACACACTGAAGTCAACTGTGATTTTGCATGAAAATATAGCTCAGTATTAAAATAACCATCAAGCCTTGATAATGCCCAAAACTTCATCTAATCAAGAGTTTTAATGCTTGCTGACCTAATGCTGC
>NW_020948380.1:0-4710 GCF_900497805.2 Vombatus ursinus | reverse complement strand
GGGGGGCTGGAGAAAGCATGACAGATGAGAAATGACACAAGCTTAGGCAGATTTTGGGATAGACAGATGCTGCTGTTAAAAGGTTTTCTTAAGTGCTAACCAACCGAGAAAATCCAATATCTCTGTACCTTTTCCTACCTCTATTCTGGGACCAAACTTGGTTGTTATAATTATACAACATTTGGCATCTATTTTGTTGTTGTTGTTGTTCTTTATCATCATATTGTTCCTGTTATTGTGTAGCTAGTCTTCCTGGTTCTGCTTGATTCATTTTGCATCAGTTCATACAAGTCTGTTTATGCTTTTCTATATTCTTCATAGTCACTGTTTCTCACAGCGAAGTAATATCCCATTATATTTAATGTCACAATTTGTTTATCCATTTCCCAATCAATGGGCATCTGTTTTGTTTCCAGCTCTTTGCTACTCCAAAAAGTGCCACTATAAATATTTTGGTATGTATGAGACCTTTATTTCTATCTTTGCTAAATTGTTTTCCCCCCTTCTTTGGTTTTTGTTCTTGTTATAATGTATGGCTGTCTGGAAGAGAGAAGGAGAGAGGGAGGAAAACTATATTGGGAAATGAAGGTGATGTTTAAAAAATTATTCTAAAAAATAAGGACATTTTTAGAAAAAGACCAGTCACCTGCTCAGGTAGATTTCTCTCTTCCTGCAATGTTAAGATCAGTGAATATGCCACAGGTAGAGGAAAACAAATAAATATGATTTAATTATATCTGAACCTGTGTGTTTTCTGAATTAAATTTCCAGCACAAATTTCCCTGTAGATTTCCCATGTAAGATATAGAAATAAATATTACCCCTAAACACACACACACAAACACATGTGCATGCACACACACACACACATACACACACTCTTCTACTAAAGCACAGATTCTCTCCTTTATATCTTATTTTAGAATTTTAAAAGTACATTTTTTTTTATTAATTCCTAGGTCTGAGGCAATGATCTTTTGAAATAGCTGAATCCAATGGGGGCACACTCACATATCAGCGCCAACCTCCTGACTAAGCAGCACATTTTTCATTCTTTTCTTCAGTATGGACATGCTCTTTGACATTGGAAAATGCCATTGAAAAGCAGCCCTCGTGGGGCTTTGGCAAAGTACAGAACTGTGCACATTTACATAGAGGTGAGTGTCTGTGCCAGTGTGACAGAGTGCCATCTCCCCCTCCTTGCCATGCTGTTTAAGATTTATGTCTGGGTTCAAAAGCCTTCCCTACAGGGAAATGGGGAGGCCAGTCATGCCAAGGGATTTTCAGTAAAGCATTTGGAAACACAAAAGCAAAAAGGAGAATCAGAGTGATTTCCTGCATAGTCCATCCCTTGTCATAAATCACAAATAACAAGAAAAATGTAATATAAAGTACCATTTTATTAAATGTCGCTCAGCATTCATGCCTTCATCATTCTAGTAAACTGGAGTTTGGGAGAAGGTACAGAGTGCCTGATCCTCACCATCTCAACCATCTCAATATGCATACCTTGAGGGCTGCAGTGTGGAAGTGATGAAGAACCCATGGCAGAAAGAAAAAAAAAATACAGAAGAAAAATGAAGTCACATCCAGAAAAGTAGCAACTTAATCACCTCCGTCACCCTGAAATTAGATAGTGCTAGGTGGCTTTCACTGCAGATTTTTCCATCCAGCCTGAGAACCTATGTTTATTTTGTTGTTTCTCTCTCTCTCTCTCTCTCTGTTCTCTCTTCTCCTCTCCTCTCCCTCTTCTTCTCCTCTCTCTCCCCATTTATATAGCTATACAGCTACCTATCTATATATCCATTTGTCTATCTATCTGTCTAGCTACCTGCCTAAAATGGTATAAGTGATTTTAAGGCAATTTATGAAAGACAGCATAAAGTAGATCCAAGATTTGATAAGTTATACATATAAAGCTACTTGTGACTCTCTGTCTGACTTGGCTTAAGCCAGTGACTGTCAAAAATAGAGTATACCTGGGATTTTGTAAGGCATTTGCCAAGATGTCTTGTATAATTTTGTGAACAAGTTGATAAGAGTGTGGGCTAGGGCCTAGCCTAGGCAGTTGGTACATTGAGGCAAAGGTGGAGCTAGTAAGATAACCAGACCTAGAGAGTAGAAATGAATGGCCCACTATCAGCTCAGAAAGAGGTCTCTGTGCAGTGTCCCATGGGTCGGTTCTCAGCCTTGTGCTGGTTGACGGTTTTTATCAGTGATCGGAATCTTGGCATATCATAAGTAGAGGATATGCTCCTCTGATTTGCAGATGATCTGACAATGGCATATGATCCAAAAATATCTAACTGGATCAGAATACAGTGTTGAATCTAATAAGATGAAATTTAATGGAGGTAAATGTGAAGCCTTACTTTGGGAACCTGGTGGCAGCCCCAGCCCTGCCCCCCAAAAAAGTGATTGTTATTCAAGGCTACCTTAATCCAATCAATAGACAGAAGGAGGGGAGTGATAGCTCAGTTGTATTGTGTCTTGGCCATGTCTGAAGTGTGGAATTCAGTTCTGCATATCATATTTTAGGATGAATATTGATAGCCTAAAAATATAGGGGGAACTGGTGACCGGGTTTGTGGGGGATCAGAGGGCATGGTAAACATGTCATATAAAAATCAAATTGGAAGGAGAAGGGAAGAGAATAAGCATTTACATAGCACCTGTGTGCTAAGTACTGTGCTAATACTTTATATACAGTAACTCATTTGATCCTCACAACAACCCTGGGAGGTAAATACTATTATTATCCCCATTTTATAGAGGAGAAAACTGAAGCAGGCAGAGGTTAAGTGACTTACCCAAGGTAACACAGCTAGTAAGTATCTAAGGCTGAATTTGGATTCAGGTCTTCCTGAAGCCAGATTCACCCCTCTCCACTGTGCCACTTAGCTGCCTCAGTGATGATGTTGAGCTTGGAGAAGGGGAGCCTTAGGGACACAAAATAATTTTAAGAATGGCTGTCTTAATTCCAGAAGACTCCTGATGGAAAATGCTCACCACACCCAGAGGAAGAACCATGGAGTCTGAATTCAAATCAAAGCAGATTGTGTTCACTTTCTTTTTTTTTTTTTTTGCTGTTTTTTCTTCTCATGGTTTTCCCCTTTTGTTCTGATTCTTCTTTCACAATATGACTAATATGGAAATACATTTAACATGAGTGTGCACATATAACCTATATCAAGATTGCTTGCTCTCTTGGGGAGGGGGGAGAGGAGGGAGGAAGAAAAGTTTGGAACTCAAAATTTTACAAAAATGAATGTTGGAAATTATCTTTACATGTAATTGAGGGGAAAAAAAGAAAGGCTGTAGAAGGTAGAACTAGTGGTGATGGATAGAAGGGAAGGAGACAGCAGGACAGGCTCTCCAACAATGCACATTCCTCCAAAGCAGCATGGGGCTCAGGAGGGAGGTGGTTGGGAGTAATGGGGGCCTGCATGACCATTCGTAGCATCAGAGATGTTAGAAAAGGGCTGTTGATTCAGCCATAGGTTAGTCTAGAAGATGGCCACTGAGGGCCCTCTCAATGCTAATGGGGAGTTTTTGTGTCTTACAGAAAAACAGATTGTCTTTTTTTATTAATTTATTTTGATTTATCAACGATCACTTCCATATGCTTTTGAGTTTAAAATTTTTCTCCCCCTCCCTCCCTGCCTCCCTCCCCAAGACGGCGCACAATCTAATATAGCCTATACATATACATTCTTATTAAACATATTTTCACATTAGTGATGTTGTAAGTAAGAATTAAAACCAATAGGAGGAACCACCAGAAAGAGGAAACAAAATACAACAGAAGAAAAATAATAGCAAATAGTATGCTTCAATCTGCATTCAAACTCCATAGTTCTTTCTTTGGATGTGGATATCATTTTCCATCACAAGGCCTTTGGAGATGTCTTAGATCCTTCTATTGCTGGGAAGGGTTAAGTTTATCAATATTAGTCATCGCACAACGTGGCTGTTATTGTGTACAATGTTCTCTTGGTTCTGCTCACTTCACTCAGCATCAGACCGTACAAGTCTTTCCAGGTTTTTCTGAAGTCAGCCATTCATCATTTCTTGTAGCACAATACATATTCCATTATATTCATGTACCACAGCTTGTTCAGCCATTCCCCAATGGATGGGCAAGAAAAACAGATTGTCAAAGATCAAAGGGGACTCAGGGAACATCTTGTGGTCTAGTCCAACCTCCTCAGTTTACAGATGAGCAAAGTGAGGGTTGAATTGAGTTGTCCAAGGTCATGCATAATTGGCAGAGTCAGGACTTGAACAGGGGATAGCTGCTGAGGTCCCTAAAGGGGAGTATAGAGAGAAGAGGGCCTGGGCACCTCGAGCCACACACATTTTGGAGGGAAAGATGTTATTTTGGTTAGGGTGACTTGAGTTAATTTCTCGTGGCTTTTGATATGAAAAGAATTCAATTGTAGAAGTCCAAAACTGCTCCCAGATGTCACTGGGGAACTGAATTGTCAGTTCCCCGCAGCTCATTATTTCCTCAATCGGCATTTTCTTGAATTGTTGTTCATCAAACAGTGTATCACGTGCCATAGATTGGGGGAAGAGGTTGACACGTGCAGAAGCAGGACATTTTGTCTCTTCTAAGAGCGTGGTTTTTCTGGAAGCCTCTTTGGCCTCGGGCATTTATTTGATGTTTGCCTGTAGGTGAGGAGCCAAGGTGAGAGAAGAGGAAGTACT
>NW_020948379.1:0-1558 GCF_900497805.2 Vombatus ursinus | reverse complement strand
TTTGGTTTTCAATAGATTTTAAAAATGATATTAAGAAGGTCCCTCTGTGCCTATAGTAGCATTCTTAGCATGAGTGTTGTACTTTGTCAGCCTTTTCTGAATCTATTGAGCTAATCGTGTAATTTCAGATTTTTAAAACATTATTTTATTGATTGTTTTCCTAATGTTGAACCATCCTTGTAGTCCTGGTATAAATCCAGCTTCATAATAATGAATGATTACTTGGATGAAGCACTGTAATTTGTTCAATGTAATTTTATTTAAAATTTCTGAATCAATATTAATTAATGATATTGGCCTATAGTTTCCCTTTGTGTTTTATCTTTCCATGGTTTAGATATTAGGACTACATTTGTCTCATAAAAGGAATCTGGTAGGGCGCTTTCTTCCTCAGTTTTTGAGAATAATTTGTGTAGTATGAGTACTAATGGTTTTTTAAGTGTTTGATAGAATTCTCCTGTGGATCCATCAGGACCAGGAATTTTTTCTCCCTTTGGTAGTGATCTTATCTTTCTTAACTGAAGGTATCACCTATTTACAATAAGTGACTCCTTCAAATACAGGGAAATTATATATTTATGTACTTTATATAAAGCATTCATAGCTTATAAAAGCTCAAGAAATCTATAAACACAAAAAAACCCCAATATATTGACTTGAGCTAAAAGGGGTGTGCCTAAAAGTCCTAGGTGTATAAAGAGCACCTTTTTATGGATTTATTGACCCTGAAGAAGACAGCCAAAAGTGCTCAAACATTCTACAGTCAAAGTATGATAGTACTTTGACTCAATTCCACTCATAGTTTAAAAAATAAAGCAGAGACAAGTACAGTGAGAATTCTAGAGTATTTGACATCCACATGGGAAATGATTATCTATTTAAAATACATTGTGAACACAAAAATGTCAAGCACAATTGTTAACAAACATGATATCTACCAAGTTTAAGACATGTATGTTTATGCTTAGTCAGAAATCCATTATTATTGTTCCCAAGTAGAACTGACTAGCAGCTTTATGTCAAAGAGAGTGTCATACCCAAAGCATTGTATTAATCACTTAATGTACATAGATGACATCACACTATACGGTTTCATTAAAAAGCACATTAAAACAACTATTTCCTTTCATGAAGACTTTCACTAATGACATCAAAATGTCAAACTCAGTAAATATAAAATTCCTAATGTTTTATCAAGTAAGAATAAAGATTAGGTTTTTTGTTTAAATATAGAGGTAAACTTGAACCAGTGGATCAAAGTCATACAATTACCTTGGTCTTCTCTAGGAAGGACACTTTGAACTCAAGGAGAAAGCTAAGTCTGTGCATGTTAAAAGACTGACTGGTTTCTTGAAGTCAAAGCTTAATGGGATGACCAAATTTGGAGTAATTACTACATCCACAGTACTAGTCAACATATACTTGGTCTGCTAATAATAGTGGGGATAGTGGGCAGTCTTCTTTTACTCTTGTGTTTATTGGGACAGTTTCTACTGTATTCCCAATTGCACATGGTGCTTGTGTTTTGGTTTTCAATAGATTTTAAAAATGATATTAA
>NW_020948378.1:0-16439 GCF_900497805.2 Vombatus ursinus | reverse complement strand
CTGGTGTCCCTGCCTCTAACCTCTTTTCTTTTCTTTTCTTTTTTTTTGGCTAGGCAATGAGGTTAAGTGACTTGCCCAGGGTCACACAGTTAGTAAGTGTCAAGTGTCTGAATCCAGATTTGAACTCAGGTCCTCCTGACTCCAGGGCCTGTGTTCTATTCACTGTGCCACATAGCTGCCCCTCTAATCTCTTTTCTCCAGTCTATCCTGTACGGTCTGCCAGAATGAGGAGGCAGTGTGGTACATTGGAAAGAATGCTGGGATTTGGTCAAAGGACCTGTGTTGAAATCCTGACTCTATCACATACCCCTGGACAGGTTGCTTAACCTCTCTGGGCCTCAGTTTCCACATCTGTAAAATGAGGCATTTGGACTAAATGACTTCCAAGGCCCTGTCCAGCTTTAGATCTCTGATTCCAGTAATCCTCTCTAAACACAAATAGTGAGATGGAAGGAGCCAGAGGCCTGGGGGGCCAAAGTCTGGCTCTGTTACTCACGATTTGGGTAGCGCTGTACAACTCACTTCATTTTTCTCATTTTGAAAGTGAGGATGTTAGCCTGGGTGACCCTAAGGTGTCTTTCAGACCTAAATTTATGACCGATGAAGTCAGATCATGTCACTACTCTGCTCAAAGGCCTCTGATGAATCCCTGGCATGATTAAAATATAAACTTCAAGCTTCTTAGTTTGGCATTCAATGTCCTCCACAATTTGGCTACAGCCTATTTTACTGCAGTTCTAGCTTATGCCATGTTCTCTCATGCTCCCAACCATCAAGCAAATGGATATTGGGCCTCACTTCCCCACATCTGCATCTGACATTCTCTCTGCCTAATATGACCTCCCCTCTTTCCTATCCCACTCCCCCATTTCTGCCTTGTGTGTGTGTTCAGTTGTGTCCAACTCCCTTTTGGGGTTTTCTTGGTAGTGATACAGCAGTGGTTTGCCATTTCCTTCTGCAGCTCATTTTACAGATGAAGAAACTGAGGCAAACAGGGTTAAGTGACTTGTCCATGGGGTAGGTACTAAAAGTATTACCATCCCCATTTCACAGATGAGGAAACTGAGACTCAAAGAAATCAAATGCCTTACCCCTGTTCATATAGTTAACAAAAGTCAGAGGTGGGATTTGAACCTAGACCTTCCTGGTGCTGCCCAGAACTACAGAGCCATCATATTATGCTGACTATGTAGAAGGAAGCTCACAGGATGGTTTTACATGACTCCCATGACTCAGATAACTCAGATTTAAAATAGATCTCTCATTTTCCTAAATTACCTGGGAGATTGAGGAAAGAGGGGTGGTGGTGGTAAGTCGTTTTTTGCTTTCCCCCTCCTTTCTTCCCTTTGGGCTCTGCCTCCATTTCCGGGCTTCATTTCAGAGCCTTAACGTGAAGCCCCAGTGGGGACGATTCTCTGGGAAAGGCATAGACCCCAGCTCTCTGCTCCATGGCCCTCAAACTGCTGGCCCCTTCTCTTCAGGGGCTTCTCCTTGATTTATGACTGGGAGGCTACATTTGCAAAACACGATCATAAAATACCAAAGAGAGCATTTCCCAAGGACTCCTCCAAAATAAATTATTTCAGACATAACAGAAGCTGCTTAATAAATTCCACTCTTCTTGTTTCTTTGGGTATTTTAGAAACTGATTTATAAGTGCAATATCTCCTCTCAAAATGAGACAATCAACATGGGATAAAATTATCGAGTTATGAAAATAGGGGTCAGAATGAGGTGCAGCGCTTTAAATTAAACTAGAAAAAATATCTTTCGCACCAAATTGACTCTTTTTGTCTTGGAAATGAATGTTTAATCAGCTAAGAAGCTCAAACCCTGAGAGGAGCCTTAAGAATATTTAATTTAGTAAAAAAGGGCCCATTTCCAACAGACAATATTGCTTTCCAACAAGGTCCCTTAAAAAACCGGAAAATTTGGACTTCTGTTTTCTCCCAAAAGGCTGAATAAACATGGTTAGGGGTGGCAAGGACTGTCTCATCTGCAGGAACAGGTTGGGAGGTCTTGGAAATAATGAAGGGATGATAAAGCATTTATTAAGTACAAACAATGTGCCAAGAACTGTGCTAATTATATAAGGGAGACAGGCCCTCGTTTGAAATACCTGTATTGCTCTCATCATCAGCATCTACTTAGCTTTGTGGAGACACTTTTAGAAGACCTAAACAATCATGACTTTCTCTCTCTCTCTCTCTCTCTCTCTCTCTCTCTCTCTCTCTCTCTCTCTCTCTCTCTCCCCCTCTCTCTCCCTCCTCCCTTTTCTCTCTTTCTCTCTCTCTTTCCCTCCCTCCCTCCCTCTGTCCTTCCCTTCCTCTTTCCCCCCTCGCCCCCGCCTCTCAGAGTGACCTCTGCTAACCAACTCTGGGCCACTTCTATAGGCCACGGCTGTCTTTACTCTTTCCTGTTAACTCAAGCCTTGACTAACACCACCTATCTCAGTGTCTTCCTCTCTGATGGGAGAACTGGAGGGTGGAACATCAAACTCTTCCTGACTCCTTCCTTTATAGTGGGCAGAAACTGGACTTTTGGCCTTCCTCCAGTTTGCATCTGCTGCTGTGCCTGGTTTCAGTTCCTTACAGAACAAGATTCCCCAGCACCTGGTACCCCTGGTGTCCTGTTCCCGTGTCTCCCCTCCTTTTCTTGCCTCCTTTTGTTTTTTGACTCCCTACATTAGATTGTAAGCTCCTTTAGGGCAAGGACTGCCTTTCTTTATATTAATTGTATCTCTGGCACTTAACACAGTGCCTGGCACCTAGTGGGCACTTAATATTTATTGGATGGGATTTGACTTAAGCATGTACTCCCAAGAGAATGTGAGCTCTTTAGTTGAATATGCCATTTTTGTATCTGTATGCCCAGTACTTAGCACAGTGCCTGGCACATAGTAGGCACTTAATATTTATTGGATGGGATTTGACTTAAGCAGGTACTCCCAGGAGAATGTAAGCTCTTTAGTTAAATGTGTCATTTTCCTATCTGTATTCTCAGTACCTTGCACAGAGGTTTTTAATAAAACTTCTCAAATGAGTGAATGAATCTTGGACTAGGAGGTGGGATTAGAGAAACTAACAGAAACCCAGGCCTGGTATTGATATTATAGGAAGAGAGCTGCCCACAGCAGGGACCGCAATCACCAGAGATGGTTGGAATTAGGCATATATATATATAGATATATCTATATATCTATATATATAGATATAGATATATAGATATATATATATGCCAATTTCCTCACTTTTAAAATGAGAGGGTTAGACCAGATGGGCTCTAAAGTCCATCCCAGACCTAAATCTATGAATAGGGTAGGTACTTAATAAATGTTTATTGCGTTGAATTTCACCATTAAAAAAAAAGGTTTTATAATGCCCCTGCATTCTGTGGCCTGGACTAAACAAGATTAACATAAATTTTCAATTTTACCTTTTAATAACAGCAACAACCACAATTCATGTTTATATAATGGCTTTAATATTTACGAAGCAATTCCTTCACAGCAACCCTATGGAGTAGGAAGTGTGGGCATTATTAGCTCCATTGTACAGATGAGGAAACCGAGGCTCTGAGTGGTAAGACGATTTGCTTGAGATCACACAACTAGTAAGAATTTGAAGTGTCCTGACTCCAATTCCAGTGCTCCATCATTGCCACTCTGTTTGTTGGGGTTCTTTTTTCTCTGCATCCTTTCACAGACTGTTGCTCCTACTTCTCTGACAGCTCCCTTCAATCTTATTTTATAGATTTGTATCCTATTTTTCATGTGCATGTCTTACTTTCCCTACCAGGCTGTGAATCCTTTGCAAGCAGGAGTTGTATCTCCCTTCCGCTTCACCCCCATCTAGAGACTACATCTTACTTTACTTCTCTGTGCATCTCGCTGCCCCCTACCTACCCCCACGCTCCTGTCCTCTCCTCGAGTACCATACAATGAAAGTACAAGTATGCCAATTGCTCTTCCCCAATTTAGTTTTACATTCTGGCCTGAAATCTCTACCTGATCTGACACCATCTTCCCTGGGCAATATTATTGTGCAGGTATTTCATTCCGTAGAAACAGAAAATAAAATAGGTCAAACCTCACTTATTTCCACTATTGGATTATGGGATTGGGAAGGCCAGTCTGAATTAATGAAAAGCTGGATTCAGTTTTACTTCTTTCAGACATCACCTGAAATAGGCCAAGAAATTGTTGTCCTCTGGGCATTTCCTTAAGGAATAAAGAAGAGCGACTTATAATGAGCTTGTAGGTCACATATATTTTGAAAGGCAAGGGATTTCATGGATGTGGGTGCCCCTTCCAGAGACACAGATCACAAATCTACCGCACTATAGTACACAGTTTAGTTGATAGCTTCATCAGATGAAAATGTTCATCTCTTGTTGGACAACTTTCTGGTGATAAATGTCTCTGAACTTAGCTAGTCGGGGTCCTCAAACAGATCATACTTAGAGACTGTTCAGCTTAGTAAGACTGGCCAGAGCTTACCCTCCACAGGTAGAGTCTTTGAGGGCCATTTCCATGCCTTGACAAGGTATCAAAAGAAGTCACTGGGCAGAAGAATATCCATCTCTCTGTAGATGGACAGATACACACCCCTATAGATCTACACATGTATATGTATACACACATATGCTGCTAACCTATTGGAGTGTACTTGAAACCTATGCTTTTGCATAGGTTGTCCCCCATGCATGGAATGCTCTCCCCCATTCACCTCTTAGAGTCCTTAGTTTACTTCTGAGCTCAGCTCAGGTACCACCCCCTCCAGGACTTCCCTAATCTCCTTCGTTATCAGCAATCTCTCCCTCCTCAAATGAGCTCTTATTTTCTTATATGTTTATTTGTTCATATCTCCTAGGAGAATGTAAGTTCCATAAGACCCCCCAGTACCTTGCCCAGCTTAAGAAATGATTGTCGAATCAAACATTTAATCCATCTCATTTCAGGATCAATAATAATGAGAACAATAGCAACAGAGCAAGTATTTTCAATGAAATATCCCAATCCAGGCTGGTAAAGGTAAGAGAAAAGGCTACTCACTGTGGGTAGTTGACTTGAGAGGAGGTGCCCATCTTGAGTCAACATGTTAGATACCATGATGGCGGGCAGGTCCATGTTTTGATAGGAATATGTTGGTATCAGGCTGTTTGGAGGGAGGCTGTGGCAGAGTGAATGATAGCCAGTCTCGTGGTCCACCAGGTGAAGAAGGGAGGGGTCTGGGAGATTAGGAGGAGTTATAGGAGGGATTTCATAGTCTTCATTATTCTCACTTTGACCATTATAAGTCTAAAATATTAAAAGGATATTTTCTTAATATATCACTTCTTTGTCACCACAGAATCACAAAACAGCATTTATAGCAGACACCCTTTGTCACACCCTTCATGAATGAGCCCCATGAGGCAATTTCTACAATACCAATAGCGTAATGGCCATTCCCAAGGGCTGCCAACATCATTGGGCCAAACTCCTTCCTCCCAAAGCCAAAAGCTCTTCTAATGACCCAAATAACTCAAGCCTGACTTTGCTAACCAGGGCATCCTACAGTACGGCTTTGTGGCTAGAGGAAGGTAGACAGAGCCCTGACCCCATCCCCATCCCCATCCTTACCTCCATTCCCAACCTTAGCCCCAGCCCCTGCCCTGTCTGATTGTCCCTCTCAGCCTTGTTTTTCTGCTTGGTTGTTGCTCAAAGTCAAAATGTACTACATAAATCTTTGTGTAAATAAATGCACCTCCCTGGAGAGCCCCAAGGCTGGGAGCTTTCTCCCAGGTATCATAATGACTGTATTGCTCAAAATTCAAGCAACTTGGTGAGGTCCAGTAAGTACAGATCAACCTGTTTGGTGAACCAATTCAATGAGTACTTAAAAAAAATCTTGGTGACTAAGATATTCATTAGGGACCATGAGAACATCAAAACAGCTTTGTGATAAAATACATCAAAAGTTTATTCACTCTCAGAAGTAGTGCCAGATTTAAAGCCAGAAAGAAATACAGATGTGTGCAAGACAAATGGTCAAGTATGACAGCCTTGATATATCTTTTACCCTTTTTTTCTCCTCAGGATGAATTATAGTTGCTGACCCACCTTCTAAACCTTAATATTCTTTTGATGTGTTAAAAGCTTCTAATGAATTGAACTTACACAATAATAATAGCATGAATATTAGACTAAATAACATTTATGAAGTGTGTGTGCCAGGCTGTGTGCCTGGCACTGTGCTATGAGCTATTTGCAAATATTACCTCATTTGATCCTGACAATAATCCTGAGATAGGTGTTATTATTATCCTCATTTTACAGTTGAGGAAATTGAGGCACCAAGAATTTAAATGACTTGTCCAGGGTTACCATAGCTAGTGTTTGAGGTCAAATTTGAACTCAGTTCTTCCTGACTCCATGCCCAGTGTTGAGTCATTTTAAGCTTGTAAGGATTAAGATTTGCAAAGCACTTTATATGTATTATCTCATTTGATATTTGCATATGCAGATTTTATATACTACACTATCACTCCCCTCACTGCCCTGCAAGAAGATAGAACTAGCAATAGCAAATTCTCCCTCTGTGGGAGAAGAAATTTTGTTAGTTCACTGTTGAGCAACAGTCCCATGATAATGATGTTCAGTTGTGCCGGTGGTGGGGGGTGGGGAATGTTTTAAGGATACAGGTTGAATATTGCTCGTGGGCATCATATGCTGAGGTCCTGACCTTGCTGGGGTGGGAGGTAGAAGATGCATGAGTTTCACAGGTTTTAGGGGGAGGTAGTGGATGTGATAGAAAGAAGGTCCTGATTGGGGAGTTAGGAGCCTTGGAGTGCTAGCCCCTCCTTCTGGGTCCTCTGCAAAGTGAGGGGGTTAGCCACAACGACCCTAAGGTCCCTCCCTTCTCTGATAGTCCAAGATTCTCTGAAGTCTTGGGGAGGGGAACGGTGAGCAGGAAACTCTGCCTCACGATGATCCCATGGAGTCAGCTCCCTCCACGGGGAACAGAACAGCCCAACACAGGCAGCATTTGTCCCTTCAGGAAACAAGAGGCTCTTGTTTTTGAACGTTAAAAGTTTTATTTTCTGAAGTCCTATTTTATCTGCATGGCTCATGCAGATTTTAATGAACATTTTCAGAAATCACCTGATAGCATGGCTGGATTTAGATGTAGTGTCTGGCTTAAAGCCAGAAAGAAATACAGATGTGTGCAAAAAAAAAAAAAATGGCCATGTGCAACAGCCTTAATTACTCCAGCTTCCTCAGATCCAGTGAGAGCATTATCTTTTCTTTACCTTGCATCTAAAAGAATCAATCTATTTAATCTGGATTCTAAAGTCTCTAGGCAGTAAATATCTCTTAATACCTGCTTCCCTCTTCTGTCACCTTTGGATTCCAGGTATGGTTGTATATAGAGTGTAAGCTCCTTGAAGGGAGGACTGGTCAATCCTTGGTTTTGTATCCCAGAAGCTGCCACGGTACCCAGCACATAGTAGGTGCTTGATAAATGCTTGCTGGATTGACTTGCTTGGGAATGCTGATAATGCAGGGCAAGAGTTGCCAACTCGTTCCCTGCTGGGAGAGTTTCAGGGATTCTCACTTTCAGCTGGGCCTTGGGGTATAGGGGTGTGGGGGGTGGGAATGTCTTCTGGTCTCCGCAGGCTCCCTGATTTCACTCAAACAGGACAACAGCAGCTCAGGACTCACTTTCAACCAGCAAAATTTACATATTTTGAGAGAAAGGCTGGTTTCCTTTCTTGGGTTTGTATTCCAGAATCTAGGCTCTGTGAGCCTAGATTGTTTTTGGTTTTGTCTTTTGTGTCCCCAGTGCCTAGCATGGTACCTGGCACATAGCAGATGCTTAATAAATATTTGTTTCATTGAATTGACCATCTGTAGTGCACACTCCAATCTCCTTCTTTACCTTACTCTCCCCTGGTTCAGGGACTGGTTCCTGAGACCCAGGCCTTCTTCTTTATTTATTTATTTATATTTTACTGTAAACAGGACATAGGGATAAATGAATGACTAACAGACCCTCCCTCCCTCCTTCCTTCCCCCCTCCAGGGGTCTGATAACCACTTTTCATTTGGGGTATGGGGACTTAGAATCGGTTAAGAAGAAGTCTGTGGATCCTTTCCCAGATATTTAAGAGGATTTCAGAACATGGCGTGGAGGTGGATTTGAATAAATCAGCCTACTCAAGCTCATTCCTCCAAGTGGTTTATTTTTATATCAGGTCTACAAGCAAGTGGCTTTGCACCGCTTAATGAAATTATGTAAAACCCCATTAGTTTTCTGAAGCTCTCATGGAGGAGAGCAGGGTCCTACAGAGGTGCTCCTGAGTAAGTCTCTTTCCCTTTCCTGGTACTGTTTCCTCTGTTATTGGACTAGACAGTCTCTGAGGGCCCTAACAACTCTGATGTTTTACGAGTGTCTGACTCCTGTTAGGGGCTGCTTCATTTTCCATATGAAAAAAGTGGGTCACTGATCACAGCCCCTGAATATTTCTCTTAGGAGTACAGTGCTCCGCAGGCAGGGGGAAAGCAATACCTCTTCAATTACAATGCCTTTGAAATCATCTTAAGTATTCTACAGTTATGTCAGAATTAGGATCACAGCAACACATAATCAGAATCAGATTAGACAATATCCAATCAACATAATCGGTCTCAACAGTTGGAAGCGCTGCCCACTTTCCCCGAGGCTGGCTTCCAGTGCTCTGCTTTGCCAACAAGCAATACTTGAACGATGCTGCAGAAAGGTTTTGCTAGCAGAGCAGAAGGGAAGGCTGGGGTGGGGGGGAGGGTGCTTGGCTCACCAGGTTCAGGGGCAGCTAGCATGGTTGGCCATTGTCAGGGGCCTGCCACACAGTTCCATGCACATACTTCCCCTGAGTCGTCACAATAAAATTTTACAAAAAACATATCATTATGGACATTTAGCTTTATGGAGCACTTTACAATCGCAAAGTGCTTTCTAAAAATTTTTATTAACAATTTACAGTTTCTTTCAGGAGTTGCCTGGTCTACACAGCTGTGTGAAAATCAGCAAGACCCGGGGCAGCTCGGTGGTGCAGTGGATAGAGCAACGGCCCTGAAGTCAGGAGGACCTGAGTTCAAATGCGACCTCAAACCAAACACTTGACACTTACTAGCTGTGTGGCCCTGGGCAAGTCACTTAACCCCAATTGCCTTGCAAAAAAAAAAAAAAAATCAGTGAGACCCAAGTGAGCCAGGCTTAGGGATTGCACTCAAGTGCCCAATCTAATTAATGCAGGGCTTTGCATATTCTTTTAGAATTTGGGGAAAGAGAAAATACAATTAGTTCTGAAGGGAGTCAGGTAAACAAACATTAAAAAACCTGGGACTGGGGTGTATTCCTGGCCCTGCCCCTAGCTTAGACAGATCGCTTCTCCTGTCTGACTTAGTTTCTTTCTCTGTGTGTGTTAGATGTGTGTCTCTACAATCCCTTCTAGCTCTGACATCCTAGGAGTCTAATATTCCAATAAATTTACAACTAGCTAGGTAGCCAATTGGGATAATTCTCCCACAAATCCACTTTTCCTTGAATCATCTTGACAATCTGTCTTCCTTTCACTCGCTAATCACATAAATCAAATGTGGCTGTACAGAGAAGTACACGCGTACCCAGGGCTCTGGGCATGGGGGGAGGGACGGAGGAGCCCTTCAAGGGTCCATCTCACTGATCTAAATACTATGGCAAAGACCCAATCAGGAGCCGGAGTCAAGTCCCCAGGGCAGAGTTATAAGGAAGGATAACAAAGTCTGGAGAGATGTCTGCCCAGCAAATGAGAACTGAGGCCCCAAACAACAAAGAATAGTGTTTAATCCCTCTACCACACGACAGCCTGTCATGGGTTCAAAGAGACTAATTGTGTCTTTGCTTCTCCAGGCTAAACATTCTTCAATGATCTTTGTATGGCATGGTTTCAGATACCTTCTTAATTCCAGGGAGGGTAAGTGGCTTATTTAAACATCATACAGCTAGTTAACAGTAGAGATGGGGCTGGGATTCTGCACTGTTCCTCTCTCCTTTCCCCAAACTCTTTCTCTTTCTATCTCTCCTTCTGTCTTCTTTCCTCCCTTTCTTTTTATTTCTTTCTCCGTCTCCTCCCTCCTCTCTTTTTCTTTCTCCCTTCTCCCTCTCTCCTTCTCTGTCTCTCCATCCCTTTTTCTGTCTGTCTCTCTCCCTTCTTTTTTCTGTTGCTGTCTCCCCTTCCCCTGTCTCTCTCTCCTTCTATCTCTCCCTCCCTCTGTCTCTCTTTGTGTCTCTCTCTGTTTCTGTCTCTCCCTCTCTCTCCCCCTGCCCCCTCCTCATATCCCATCTTATAGGCAGCTAGGTGTTATAGTAAACAGGGCTCTATCTAGCCTTGGAACCAGGAAGACCAGAACTCAAATCCTACCTCACACTCTTACTAGCCATGTGACCCTGGGTAAGTCACTTAACCTCAGTTTCTCAGTCTCAGTTTCCTCATCTGTAAAATGGGGATGATAACACCACTTACTTACAGTTTTAAATTGGGAGGTTTAAATGAGATAATATATGTAAAGTAATTTGTAAATCTGAAAGCACTCTAGGAGTCTAATATTCTAATAAATTTACAAGTAGCTAGGTAGCCAATTTGGATGATTCTCCCACAAACCCACTTTTCCTTGAATCATCTTGACAACATTTCTTCCATTCCATAAATGTCAGCTATTACTACTATCTTCCATCCCCACCTCTACATAGAATTTAGTATATATAATGTATGCATGTGGCTTTATTTTAAAGCTATATGTAAAAACAGGGCGTTCAATGAGGCCTATGGATGTACAAGTTAATCTTTCTTTCAAACAAGGCTCCCCCTTCTTCACTAACCAGGAGGGTGCCTCTTCAAGTTTCCAGTGCAAACAAAATGGTGCTATCATTAGATGGGGACACTGAAGCAGATCCGGCTCTTGGGTGCCTCCACAGCCCAGCAGAGAGAGAAGTATGTCCAGCGGATATGAGACAGTTCCTAGGCCAACGGTCATAATAATTATCCTGTAGGTAACCACATGGGGCAGAGGTGCATGGAACCCATCCAGAAATAGCACAAATAGTCATGCCTATAATTTACGTGCCCACAAATGTTCTGGTAAATGTTTAACAACTGGTTTTCTGAAAAAAATACATGCGCAACACACCTTTAAGTTTAATCTGAATTATTAATATTTCCATCACTTACTTAAGTCTAGACAATCAAAAAAAATAATAAGTCAAGCCCTGATCTGTATTTGTTGATTTCTGAGATGTAAATGCTCACACGGAAAATTTAACAATCAGCTCTCCTGAGCCATTTTAGCTAGCTCCAGCATAAACTTGGATGTGCTCCGCCTGAGGCTTTAAGATATGTCATAATCACTTCTTCAGTGATCAGAATAGGCATAGTTCAGCAGCTTTTCTTTTAACCAATTTATTTTAATTAACTCCTCTCTCCACCCCATGGGAAGGATAAAATAATATATCATTGGCTCTGTTTTAAGAAGTACTCTAAGAGGATGATGGAGATACCTTCCTGGTGTGGAAATGCCCTTCACAGGACCAGAGAATTTAAGCTGGAAGCTAGAAAGGACTTGGAAGATCACCTAGCCCAATACCCCACTCTTTAGAGAAGGGAATGGCTACCCACACAGAGGAGATCATTTATTCCAGGCCACACAAGGAGTAGGACACCAAGCCAGGATTCAAATCCAGCCCCTGTGAATTAGCTGATCAATCAACAAGCATTTATTATGTGCTTATTATGTGCCAGGCACTGTGCTAAGTTCTGGGAAGACAAAGGAAGGTAGAATCATGAACCCTGCCTGCAATGACCTGACATTCTAATGGAGAACTCTTGATGTTCAGTCATTTTTCAGTCATGTCCGACTCTTCATGACCCCTGTTTGGGGGTTTTCTTGGCAAAGATACTGGAGTTATCTCAGCTCATTACACAGATAAGGAAACTGAGACAAACAGGGTAAAGTGACTTGCCCAGGGTCACACAGTTGCATAAGTGTCTGGGGCCACATTTGAACGTGGGTTTTCCTGATTCCAGGCCCAGTGCTCTATCCATCGTACCACCCAGCTGCCTATAATGGAGAAGGTGATATGTAAATAATTAGGTCCCTAGAAGATGTATACAAAGTCAGTGGAAGGAAGTCTCAGAGGGAAGGCAGAGTGGAAACCAGGAATGGATTCTGGGAGGAAGTAGGGTGTGAGGAGGAGGAATGGAGATAAGGAGGGAGAGCACTCCAGGCATGGGTCCAGCCAGGGAAAAGGCCTGGAATCAAGGCCTGGAATCTGGAGATGGAGTGTTATATGAGGAACACCAAATCCAGTGCTCTTTCCCCTATACCATCTAGCCTCGAGTCTCAAATATAGACAGAAGATTGGGAGATGGAACACAACACAGAGCCTCAGAATCCATAAGGCCAGTTCAGAGGTTTAACTAACTAGTGAGCACTAGGGGGTCTATTCAGAATTTTAAATGCAATCAAGACTTTTAAATACAATAAAATTCCATCTGCTAGATTTCCCCTTTGGAGTCTGAAAGGTCCTGAGCATTGTGAGGATCAGAGGGCAGAGGGTGGCTAAGAGCCAACAAGGCCCAAGTTCTACAAATGTCATCCCTTCCCTATAACTGGGACACCATCCCCTTCCCACCCTATGATCTCTTGCTGAAAACTTATCTTTCAAAACCTGATTACAATGCCATCTCCTCCAAGAAGGCTTTCTTGATTTACCTGTCCTAGCCAGTTGTGATCTCTACCTTATCTGATCTCCTAAAACTCTCTATTTGTGACTTTAATGCATTTATCCCTTTGTTATATGCACTATATTTATCTGTGAACATATCAACATTCTTATAAGACTGTATGTTCCATGAGGGCAAGAACCAGGGCTTAATTTATGTCTTCATCTCCCTAGTGTCCAGCATGAAACTTTGCACACAGCAGACACTCAATTGATGTTTTCAAAATAAACAGAGTATAAGTTGACAATAACATGGCTCAGGAGGAGGAGATGGAGAAGGAGATGTGGGGTAGGATGGGGGTCTCCACCCCACTGATCTCAGGGTAAAGTCACTGTTACCACATTAAAGGTTCACTCTTGTCCCTGCTTCTGCTCACCAGTTTCTAGTCTTCCTTAGTCAGTGACCTGGGACACACTAGAGAAAGCACGCCCAAGGCTGGTACCAGCCAGCAATTTCCCTTTCAAATATGGCACCAGTGAGTTACCAGTTTCTGCCAGAACCAAGAGTAAGCTATGTGGACTGCCCCACAGTGACTCATCTCTTTAGCTCTTATGCTATAGGATTAAAGAAAACAGAAGCATAAGACAAATGCCAACAAAAATCATGGTTTCTGCTCCCTGTAGCCTTATTTTTCAGGAAATTTTTATTCAGGTTAGCAAGGTGGTCAGGACTACTGGAGGCAAACACTTGTCCTGTCAAATAGCACTGAGTAGCAAGTGCTAAGATTGTATTTGGCAGATACTATGGCAGGGAATTCAGATTGGGGAAATTAGCAGGAAATATACAGATCAATACCGATCCACACTTGGCTGACAGCTGTGGACGTGGCTGGCATAACATGATGGCTAGGCAGCTATAAGGCTATAGGCTGACCTTAAGTCTAAAGAAAATGAACTTGACAGGATGATCAAAGCCAATCTGAGACCCAGAGAGGTTATGCCTGTCTAGGGTCACACAGGTTGGGTCAATGGTAGAGTTGGGATTCAAACTCAAGTCTATGGGTCCTTTTCCCTGAATTCTGCTGCCTCCATCACTTGCCTTAAGCATCTCTTTGCTGAATTTCCTGATAGCTGGTTCACTGGGTATTCATTAAAGCACTTAAAATGTGCCCAGGGCTGTGCTAGAGACTGAGGTGGGAGGGGTGAGGAGAGAAACTGATAGATCATTGACATTCTTCATTTGCTTTATCTTTCAGCAGCGGGTCCATTAGGACAGAAGAACACTGGCCCTTTTGGGGCTATAATAGCCCCACCAGGCACACTTGCTCCTGTCCCCCATCTCTCTCTCTGTGTCTGGGACTTTTCTACTCTTCCAGTGCAAGGTCAAACATCTAGCCAGGCTTTTGATTCATCGTCTGACAGTAAGAGGAAGAACCGAGTGGTTCGTGAGAAAAGATTCCCCGGCAGGAACACTAAAGACCTAGAACCTACACCATGGCTTCGGAAGGCAGCATGGGAACCCCCAAAATACAACCACCACTAGCTCTGGGGTCAGAAGATCTGAGTTCCACCTTACTACCTGTGTGACCTTGGGCAAGTCATAGCACCTCTTAGGGCCTTGGTTTCCTCATTTGTAAGATAAGGGAATTGGGCTACGTGATTTCTAAGGTTTCTACTCTAACTCTATTACTTTTCAGGTGAGGGAACTGAGGCTCAGAGAGGGAAAGGAAAGATTTGTCTAAGGGCACACAGTGAGTCCTGCAGGGAGGACTAGAACTCAGATCTTCTGTGTTATTTTCCGGTATATCATAGAGAGAGGCAGGGTGAATAGCAGCAGGGCGGGAGAGAGGGATGGAGGGGAAAATAGAGGGAATCATAGACCACCAGAGCTGTAAACAAGAGCTCAGACATACAGTCCCATCTTGTTTTATATTGTTTTAAGAGATGTAGACTTTAAAGCCCAGAGAGGAGAGAAAACTTGTTCAGAGTAACACAGTAAGTTGGATGTGGAACACAGCCTAGGAACCTAGGTCTCCTGACTCCTCATTGTTTCTTTAATTTGAAAATCAAACTTCAATGCACTGGAAACCACCCAATGAACCAGAAGTCTTTTGAACAAATAAGCATATGTTGTATCAAAATATTGTAATAATGTGCTTATGAAAATTCATTTAAAGAGGCAATTAACCCACTTTACATACTAAAATATGCTGACACATACATGCTTCCTACTTATTCAATCAAATCCCGAATTCATGGAACTCAGACTTCATCCTGCTCACAGGTAGACAGTTGGATCTGAAGCTTCATGAATATCCATAATCAGAAGGTCCCTTAAAAGGTCATCTGATTCACGGCCCTGCTTTCAAGACAGATGTGACATAGTACGTGTCGTGGTACTCTTCTGAAAGTGCTCCATGAAGAAACTTCAAAGACTAAGAGTCCCATGTAAAATTCCTTCCTTATGTCTCACCCATTTGCTTCCTTTTGGGGAACCAGAAAGGCCAGCTAAGGATCATCTGGTTCAATCTCCTTTTTCACAGAAGAATGAGCTGAGATCCAGAGAAAGGGAGATTATTGTCACACTAGTAATGTGACAAGAAGCCAGGTGTTAAAACAGAGAGTGTTGGACTTGGAATCAGGAAGACCTAAATTTGAATCCTGCCCCAGACGCTTAATAGCTATGTGACCCTGGGCAAATGATTTAACCTCTTCTCCAACTCAGTTTCCTCATCTATAAAATGGGGATAATAATAGCCCCTACCTCTCAAGATTGTTATGCACTTCAACGGAGATATTATCTAGAAAGTGGTTTGCAAACCTTAAAGTGCTATATAGAAGCTAGTTATTATTATCAAGAACATTGCTATAATAATAATGTCAGAACCTAGACTAGAATTTAGGACTTCTAAATCCCAGGCCAAATGCTTTTTCCACTGCCTCTTGTGGCCTAATTTTCTTATATCTGATTCAATGAACTCAAGAACTAAGTTAATCAAATGACTGCTATTTTCAGAGCCCCATGGACCCAACTACAAGACCCACGATAGCTATTCAAACATATGCTTGTTAACTGTCTGTTATAATTCAGAGAAGTTTCTGTCCCTTTCCCTTACCCTGTGATGGAAGGCTCTCTGTTAAAAATCTCTTAAGTTGATATACAAATAATCTTTTTAATAAAAACTCTTTAATATGCACCTAAATAATGTAACATCTTTCTAATGGGGCTGTGAATGGCCCTTAAGACAAAGAGTGCTTACTCTGCAGGTTCAATGAGGAGTTTCCTTTAAAGAAAACAAAAAAATTCGATGTAATATTAAAAACAGAAAATTCACAATGTTGTAGATGTATCGATGAGGCTTGAATCATCGCATTAGCCCATACTCACATGAATAGGCATTTATTGAAAAAGAGTATTGAACTTGGACCTCTGACACTTTCTAGCCATGTGACCACGGGCTAGTCACTTAACTTCTCTGATTGTCAGGCTTCCTCAATTATAAAATGAAGACAACAATCCTTGTCATACCTGCTTCACTGGATTGTGAGGATCAGACGAGTTATGGATATAGAGTGTTTTGCAAACCCTAAAGCTGTATATAAATGCTAGGCATTATCATTGTCGTTGTCTGTATTCATCATCATCACCATCACCACCATCATCACTACCGTCATCATCACCATTATTATCACCACCATCATCACTGCTCCTACCACC
>NW_020948377.1:0-16441 GCF_900497805.2 Vombatus ursinus | reverse complement strand
CTGGTGTCCCTGCCTCTAACCTCTTTTCTTTTCTTTTCTTTTTTTTTTGGCTAGGCAATGAGGTTAAGTGACTTGCCCAGGGTCACACAGTTAGTAAGTGTCAAGTGTCTGAATCCAGATTTGAACTCAGGTCCTCCTGACTCCAGGGCCTGTGTTCTATTCACTGTGCCACATAGCTGCCCCTCTAATCTCTTTTCTCCAGTCTATCCTGTACGGTCTGCCAGAATGAGGAGGCAGTGTGGTACATTGGAAAGAATGCTGGGATTTGGTCAAAGGACCTGTGTTGAAATCCTGACTCTATCACATACCCCTGGACAGGTTGCTTAACCTCTCTGGGCCTCAGTTTCCACATCTGTAAAATGAGGCATTTGGACTAAATGACTTCCAAGGCCCTGTCCAGCTTTAGATCTCTGATTCCAGTAATCCTCTCTAAACACAAATAGTGAGATGGAAGGAGCCAGAGGCCTGGGGGGCCAAAGTCTGGCTCTGTTACTCACGATTTGGGTAGCGCTGTACAACTCACTTCATTTTTCTCATTTTGAAAGTGAGGATGTTAGCCTGGGTGACCCTAAGGTGTCTTTCAGACCTAAATTTATGACCGATGAAGTCAGATCATGTCACTACTCTGCTCAAAGGCCTCTGATGAATCCCTGGCATGATTAAAATATAAACTTCAAGCTTCTTAGTTTGGCATTCAATGTCCTCCACAATTTGGCTACAGCCTATTTTACTGCAGTTCTAGCTTATGCCATGTTCTCTCATGCTCCCAACCATCAAGCAAATGGATATTGGGCCTCACTTCCCCACATCTGCATCTGACATTCTCTCTGCCTAATATGACCTCCCCTCTTTCCTATCCCACTCCCCCATTTCTGCCTTGTGTGTGTGTTCAGTTGTGTCCAACTCCCTTTTGGGGTTTTCTTGGTAGTGATACAGCAGTGGTTTGCCATTTCCTTCTGCAGCTCATTTTACAGATGAAGAAACTGAGGCAAACAGGGTTAAGTGACTTGTCCATGGGGTAGGTACTAAAAGTATTACCATCCCCATTTCACAGATGAGGAAACTGAGACTCAAAGAAATCAAATGCCTTACCCCTGTTCATATAGTTAACAAAAGTCAGAGGTGGGATTTGAACCTAGACCTTCCTGGTGCTGCCCAGAACTACAGAGCCATCATATTATGCTGACTATGTAGAAGGAAGCTCACAGGATGGTTTTACATGACTCCCATGACTCAGATAACTCAGATTTAAAATAGATCTCTCATTTTCCTAAATTACCTGGGAGATTGAGGAAAGAGGGGTGGTGGTGGTAAGTCGTTTTTTGCTTTCCCCCTCCTTTCTTCCCTTTGGGCTCTGCCTCCATTTCCGGGCTTCATTTCAGAGCCTTAACGTGAAGCCCCAGTGGGGACGATTCTCTGGGAAAGGCATAGACCCCAGCTCTCTGCTCCATGGCCCTCAAACTGCTGGCCCCTTCTCTTCAGGGGCTTCTCCTTGATTTATGACTGGGAGGCTACATTTGCAAAACACGATCATAAAATACCAAAGAGAGCATTTCCCAAGGACTCCTCCAAAATAAATTATTTCAGACATAACAGAAGCTGCTTAATAAATTCCACTCTTCTTGTTTCTTTGGGTATTTTAGAAACTGATTTATAAGTGCAATATCTCCTCTCAAAATGAGACAATCAACATGGGATAAAATTATCGAGTTATGAAAATAGGGGTCAGAATGAGGTGCAGCGCTTTAAATTAAACTAGAAAAAATATCTTTCGCACCAAATTGACTCTTTTTGTCTTGGAAATGAATGTTTAATCAGCTAAGAAGCTCAAACCCTGAGAGGAGCCTTAAGAATATTTAATTTAGTAAAAAAGGGCCCATTTCCAACAGACAATATTGCTTTCCAACAAGGTCCCTTAAAAAACCGGAAAATTTGGACTTCTGTTTTCTCCCAAAAGGCTGAATAAACATGGTTAGGGGTGGCAAGGACTGTCTCATCTGCAGGAACAGGTTGGGAGGTCTTGGAAATAATGAAGGGATGATAAAGCATTTATTAAGTACAAACAATGTGCCAAGAACTGTGCTAATTATATAAGGGAGACAGGCCCTCGTTTGAAATACCTGTATTGCTCTCATCATCAGCATCTACTTAGCTTTGTGGAGACACTTTTAGAAGACCTAAACAATCATGACTTTCTCTCTCTCTCTCTCTCTCTCTCTCTCTCTCTCTCTCTCTCTCTCTCTCTCTCTCTCCCCCTCTCTCTCCCTCCTCCCTTTTCTCTCTTTCTCTCTCTCTTTCCCTCCCTCCCTCCCTCTGTCCTTCCCTTCCTCTTTCCCCCCTCGCCCCCGCCTCTCAGAGTGACCTCTGCTAACCAACTCTGGGCCACTTCTATAGGCCACGGCTGTCTTTACTCTTTCCTGTTAACTCAAGCCTTGACTAACACCACCTATCTCAGTGTCTTCCTCTCTGATGGGAGAACTGGAGGGTGGAACATCAAACTCTTCCTGACTCCTTCCTTTATAGTGGGCAGAAACTGGACTTTTGGCCTTCCTCCAGTTTGCATCTGCTGCTGTGCCTGGTTTCAGTTCCTTACAGAACAAGATTCCCCAGCACCTGGTACCCCTGGTGTCCTGTTCCCGTGTCTCCCCTCCTTTTCTTGCCTCCTTTTGTTTTTTGACTCCCTACATTAGATTGTAAGCTCCTTTAGGGCAAGGACTGCCTTTCTTTATATTAATTGTATCTCTGGCACTTAACACAGTGCCTGGCACCTAGTGGGCACTTAATATTTATTGGATGGGATTTGACTTAAGCATGTACTCCCAAGAGAATGTGAGCTCTTTAGTTGAATATGCCATTTTTGTATCTGTATGCCCAGTACTTAGCACAGTGCCTGGCACATAGTAGGCACTTAATATTTATTGGATGGGATTTGACTTAAGCAGGTACTCCCAGGAGAATGTAAGCTCTTTAGTTAAATGTGTCATTTTCCTATCTGTATTCTCAGTACCTTGCACAGAGGTTTTTAATAAAACTTCTCAAATGAGTGAATGAATCTTGGACTAGGAGGTGGGATTAGAGAAACTAACAGAAACCCAGGCCTGGTATTGATATTATAGGAAGAGAGCTGCCCACAGCAGGGACCGCAATCACCAGAGATGGTTGGAATTAGGCATATATATATATAGATATATCTATATATCTATATATATAGATATAGATATATAGATATATATATATGCCAATTTCCTCACTTTTAAAATGAGAGGGTTAGACCAGATGGGCTCTAAAGTCCATCCCAGACCTAAATCTATGAATAGGGTAGGTACTTAATAAATGTTTATTGCGTTGAATTTCACCATTAAAAAAAAAGGTTTTATAATGCCCCTGCATTCTGTGGCCTGGACTAAACAAGATTAACATAAATTTTCAATTTTACCTTTTAATAACAGCAACAACCACAATTCATGTTTATATAATGGCTTTAATATTTACGAAGCAATTCCTTCACAGCAACCCTATGGAGTAGGAAGTGTGGGCATTATTAGCTCCATTGTACAGATGAGGAAACCGAGGCTCTGAGTGGTAAGACGATTTGCTTGAGATCACACAACTAGTAAGAATTTGAAGTGTCCTGACTCCAATTCCAGTGCTCCATCATTGCCACTCTGTTTGTTGGGGTTCTTTTTTCTCTGCATCCTTTCACAGACTGTTGCTCCTACTTCTCTGACAGCTCCCTTCAATCTTATTTTATAGATTTGTATCCTATTTTTCATGTGCATGTCTTACTTTCCCTACCAGGCTGTGAATCCTTTGCAAGCAGGAGTTGTATCTCCCTTCCGCTTCACCCCCATCTAGAGACTACATCTTACTTTACTTCTCTGTGCATCTCGCTGCCCCCTACCTACCCCCACGCTCCTGTCCTCTCCTCGAGTACCATACAATGAAAGTACAAGTATGCCAATTGCTCTTCCCCAATTTAGTTTTACATTCTGGCCTGAAATCTCTACCTGATCTGACACCATCTTCCCTGGGCAATATTATTGTGCAGGTATTTCATTCCGTAGAAACAGAAAATAAAATAGGTCAAACCTCACTTATTTCCACTATTGGATTATGGGATTGGGAAGGCCAGTCTGAATTAATGAAAAGCTGGATTCAGTTTTACTTCTTTCAGACATCACCTGAAATAGGCCAAGAAATTGTTGTCCTCTGGGCATTTCCTTAAGGAATAAAGAAGAGCGACTTATAATGAGCTTGTAGGTCACATATATTTTGAAAGGCAAGGGATTTCATGGATGTGGGTGCCCCTTCCAGAGACACAGATCACAAATCTACCGCACTATAGTACACAGTTTAGTTGATAGCTTCATCAGATGAAAATGTTCATCTCTTGTTGGACAACTTTCTGGTGATAAATGTCTCTGAACTTAGCTAGTCGGGGTCCTCAAACAGATCATACTTAGAGACTGTTCAGCTTAGTAAGACTGGCCAGAGCTTACCCTCCACAGGTAGAGTCTTTGAGGGCCATTTCCATGCCTTGACAAGGTATCAAAAGAAGTCACTGGGCAGAAGAATATCCATCTCTCTGTTTTTTAATGATACGGCGACCACCGAGATCTACACATGTATATGTATACACACATATGCTGCTAACCTATTGGAGTGTACTTGAAACCTATGCTTTTGCATAGGTTGTCCCCCATGCATGGAATGCTCTCCCCCATTCACCTCTTAGAGTCCTTAGTTTACTTCTGAGCTCAGCTCAGGTACCACCCCCTCCAGGACTTCCCTAATCTCCTTCGTTATCAGCAATCTCTCCCTCCTCAAATGAGCTCTTATTTTCTTATATGTTTATTTGTTCATATCTCCTAGGAGAATGTAAGTTCCATAAGACCCCCCAGTACCTTGCCCAGCTTAAGAAATGATTGTCGAATCAAACATTTAATCCATCTCATTTCAGGATCAATAATAATGAGAACAATAGCAACAGAGCAAGTATTTTCAATGAAATATCCCAATCCAGGCTGGTAAAGGTAAGAGAAAAGGCTACTCACTGTGGGTAGTTGACTTGAGAGGAGGTGCCCATCTTGAGTCAACATGTTAGATACCATGATGGCGGGCAGGTCCATGTTTTGATAGGAATATGTTGGTATCAGGCTGTTTGGAGGGAGGCTGTGGCAGAGTGAATGATAGCCAGTCTCGTGGTCCACCAGGTGAAGAAGGGAGGGGTCTGGGAGATTAGGAGGAGTTATAGGAGGGATTTCATAGTCTTCATTATTCTCACTTTGACCATTATAAGTCTAAAATATTAAAAGGATATTTTCTTAATATATCACTTCTTTGTCACCACAGAATCACAAAACAGCATTTATAGCAGACACCCTTTGTCACACCCTTCATGAATGAGCCCCATGAGGCAATTTCTACAATACCAATAGCGTAATGGCCATTCCCAAGGGCTGCCAACATCATTGGGCCAAACTCCTTCCTCCCAAAGCCAAAAGCTCTTCTAATGACCCAAATAACTCAAGCCTGACTTTGCTAACCAGGGCATCCTACAGTACGGCTTTGTGGCTAGAGGAAGGTAGACAGAGCCCTGACCCCATCCCCATCCCCATCCTTACCTCCATTCCCAACCTTAGCCCCAGCCCCTGCCCTGTCTGATTGTCCCTCTCAGCCTTGTTTTTCTGCTTGGTTGTTGCTCAAAGTCAAAATGTACTACATAAATCTTTGTGTAAATAAATGCACCTCCCTGGAGAGCCCCAAGGCTGGGAGCTTTCTCCCAGGTATCATAATGACTGTATTGCTCAAAATTCAAGCAACTTGGTGAGGTCCAGTAAGTACAGATCAACCTGTTTGGTGAACCAATTCAATGAGTACTTAAAAAAAATCTTGGTGACTAAGATATTCATTAGGGACCATGAGAACATCAAAACAGCTTTGTGATAAAATACATCAAAAGTTTATTCACTCTCAGAAGTAGTGCCAGATTTAAAGCCAGAAAGAAATACAGATGTGTGCAAGACAAATGGTCAAGTATGACAGCCTTGATATATCTTTTACCCTTTTTTTCTCCTCAGGATGAATTATAGTTGCTGACCCACCTTCTAAACCTTAATATTCTTTTGATGTGTTAAAAGCTTCTAATGAATTGAACTTACACAATAATAATAGCATGAATATTAGACTAAATAACATTTATGAAGTGTGTGTGCCAGGCTGTGTGCCTGGCACTGTGCTATGAGCTATTTGCAAATATTACCTCATTTGATCCTGACAATAATCCTGAGATAGGTGTTATTATTATCCTCATTTTACAGTTGAGGAAATTGAGGCACCAAGAATTTAAATGACTTGTCCAGGGTTACCATAGCTAGTGTTTGAGGTCAAATTTGAACTCAGTTCTTCCTGACTCCATGCCCAGTGTTGAGTCATTTTAAGCTTGTAAGGATTAAGATTTGCAAAGCACTTTATATGTATTATCTCATTTGATATTTGCATATGCAGATTTTATATACTACACTATCACTCCCCTCACTGCCCTGCAAGAAGATAGAACTAGCAATAGCAAATTCTCCCTCTGTGGGAGAAGAAATTTTGTTAGTTCACTGTTGAGCAACAGTCCCATGATAATGATGTTCAGTTGTGCCGGTGGTGGGGGGTGGGGAATGTTTTAAGGATACAGGTTGAATATTGCTCGTGGGCATCATATGCTGAGGTCCTGACCTTGCTGGGGTGGGAGGTAGAAGATGCATGAGTTTCACAGGTTTTAGGGGGAGGTAGTGGATGTGATAGAAAGAAGGTCCTGATTGGGGAGTTAGGAGCCTTGGAGTGCTAGCCCCTCCTTCTGGGTCCTCTGCAAAGTGAGGGGGTTAGCCACAACGACCCTAAGGTCCCTCCCTTCTCTGATAGTCCAAGATTCTCTGAAGTCTTGGGGAGGGGAACGGTGAGCAGGAAACTCTGCCTCACGATGATCCCATGGAGTCAGCTCCCTCCACGGGGAACAGAACAGCCCAACACAGGCAGCATTTGTCCCTTCAGGAAACAAGAGGCTCTTGTTTTTGAACGTTAAAAGTTTTATTTTCTGAAGTCCTATTTTATCTGCATGGCTCATGCAGATTTTAATGAACATTTTCAGAAATCACCTGATAGCATGGCTGGATTTAGATGTAGTGTCTGGCTTAAAGCCAGAAAGAAATACAGATGTGTGCAAAAAAAAAAAAAATGGCCATGTGCAACAGCCTTAATTACTCCAGCTTCCTCAGATCCAGTGAGAGCATTATCTTTTCTTTACCTTGCATCTAAAAGAATCAATCTATTTAATCTGGATTCTAAAGTCTCTAGGCAGTAAATATCTCTTAATACCTGCTTCCCTCTTCTGTCACCTTTGGATTCCAGGTATGGTTGTATATAGAGTGTAAGCTCCTTGAAGGGAGGACTGGTCAATCCTTGGTTTTGTATCCCAGAAGCTGCCACGGTACCCAGCACATAGTAGGTGCTTGATAAATGCTTGCTGGATTGACTTGCTTGGGAATGCTGATAATGCAGGGCAAGAGTTGCCAACTCGTTCCCTGCTGGGAGAGTTTCAGGGATTCTCACTTTCAGCTGGGCCTTGGGGTATAGGGGTGTGGGGGGTGGGAATGTCTTCTGGTCTCCGCAGGCTCCCTGATTTCACTCAAACAGGACAACAGCAGCTCAGGACTCACTTTCAACCAGCAAAATTTACATATTTTGAGAGAAAGGCTGGTTTCCTTTCTTGGGTTTGTATTCCAGAATCTAGGCTCTGTGAGCCTAGATTGTTTTTGGTTTTGTCTTTTGTGTCCCCAGTGCCTAGCATGGTACCTGGCACATAGCAGATGCTTAATAAATATTTGTTTCATTGAATTGACCATCTGTAGTGCACACTCCAATCTCCTTCTTTACCTTACTCTCCCCTGGTTCAGGGACTGGTTCCTGAGACCCAGGCCTTCTTCTTTATTTATTTATTTATATTTTACTGTAAACAGGACATAGGGATAAATGAATGACTAACAGACCCTCCCTCCCTCCTTCCTTCCCCCCTCCAGGGGTCTGATAACCACTTTTCATTTGGGGTATGGGGACTTAGAATCGGTTAAGAAGAAGTCTGTGGATCCTTTCCCAGATATTTAAGAGGATTTCAGAACATGGCGTGGAGGTGGATTTGAATAAATCAGCCTACTCAAGCTCATTCCTCCAAGTGGTTTATTTTTATATCAGGTCTACAAGCAAGTGGCTTTGCACCGCTTAATGAAATTATGTAAAACCCCATTAGTTTTCTGAAGCTCTCATGGAGGAGAGCAGGGTCCTACAGAGGTGCTCCTGAGTAAGTCTCTTTCCCTTTCCTGGTACTGTTTCCTCTGTTATTGGACTAGACAGTCTCTGAGGGCCCTAACAACTCTGATGTTTTACGAGTGTCTGACTCCTGTTAGGGGCTGCTTCATTTTCCATATGAAAAAAGTGGGTCACTGATCACAGCCCCTGAATATTTCTCTTAGGAGTACAGTGCTCCGCAGGCAGGGGGAAAGCAATACCTCTTCAATTACAATGCCTTTGAAATCATCTTAAGTATTCTACAGTTATGTCAGAATTAGGATCACAGCAACACATAATCAGAATCAGATTAGACAATATCCAATCAACATAATCGGTCTCAACAGTTGGAAGCGCTGCCCACTTTCCCCGAGGCTGGCTTCCAGTGCTCTGCTTTGCCAACAAGCAATACTTGAACGATGCTGCAGAAAGGTTTTGCTAGCAGAGCAGAAGGGAAGGCTGGGGTGGGGGGGAGGGTGCTTGGCTCACCAGGTTCAGGGGCAGCTAGCATGGTTGGCCATTGTCAGGGGCCTGCCACACAGTTCCATGCACATACTTCCCCTGAGTCGTCACAATAAAATTTTACAAAAAACATATCATTATGGACATTTAGCTTTATGGAGCACTTTACAATCGCAAAGTGCTTTCTAAAAATTTTTATTAACAATTTACAGTTTCTTTCAGGAGTTGCCTGGTCTACACAGCTGTGTGAAAATCAGCAAGACCCGGGGCAGCTCGGTGGTGCAGTGGATAGAGCAACGGCCCTGAAGTCAGGAGGACCTGAGTTCAAATGCGACCTCAAACCAAACACTTGACACTTACTAGCTGTGTGGCCCTGGGCAAGTCACTTAACCCCAATTGCCTTGCAAAAAAAAAAAAAAAAATCAGTGAGACCCAAGTGAGCCAGGCTTAGGGATTGCACTCAAGTGCCCAATCTAATTAATGCAGGGCTTTGCATATTCTTTTAGAATTTGGGGAAAGAGAAAATACAATTAGTTCTGAAGGGAGTCAGGTAAACAAACATTAAAAAACCTGGGACTGGGGTGTATTCCTGGCCCTGCCCCTAGCTTAGACAGATCGCTTCTCCTGTCTGACTTAGTTTCTTTCTCTGTGTGTGTTAGATGTGTGTCTCTACAATCCCTTCTAGCTCTGACATCCTAGGAGTCTAATATTCCAATAAATTTACAACTAGCTAGGTAGCCAATTGGGATAATTCTCCCACAAATCCACTTTTCCTTGAATCATCTTGACAATCTGTCTTCCTTTCACTCGCTAATCACATAAATCAAATGTGGCTGTACAGAGAAGTACACGCGTACCCAGGGCTCTGGGCATGGGGGGAGGGACGGAGGAGCCCTTCAAGGGTCCATCTCACTGATCTAAATACTATGGCAAAGACCCAATCAGGAGCCGGAGTCAAGTCCCCAGGGCAGAGTTATAAGGAAGGATAACAAAGTCTGGAGAGATGTCTGCCCAGCAAATGAGAACTGAGGCCCCAAACAACAAAGAATAGTGTTTAATCCCTCTACCACACGACAGCCTGTCATGGGTTCAAAGAGACTAATTGTGTCTTTGCTTCTCCAGGCTAAACATTCTTCAATGATCTTTGTATGGCATGGTTTCAGATACCTTCTTAATTCCAGGGAGGGTAAGTGGCTTATTTAAACATCATACAGCTAGTTAACAGTAGAGATGGGGCTGGGATTCTGCACTGTTCCTCTCTCCTTTCCCCAAACTCTTTCTCTTTCTATCTCTCCTTCTGTCTTCTTTCCTCCCTTTCTTTTTATTTCTTTCTCCGTCTCCTCCCTCCTCTCTTTTTCTTTCTCCCTTCTCCCTCTCTCCTTCTCTGTCTCTCCATCCCTTTTTCTGTCTGTCTCTCTCCCTTCTTTTTTCTGTTGCTGTCTCCCCTTCCCCTGTCTCTCTCTCCTTCTATCTCTCCCTCCCTCTGTCTCTCTTTGTGTCTCTCTCTGTTTCTGTCTCTCCCTCTCTCTCCCCCTGCCCCCTCCTCATATCCCATCTTATAGGCAGCTAGGTGTTATAGTAAACAGGGCTCTATCTAGCCTTGGAACCAGGAAGACCAGAACTCAAATCCTACCTCACACTCTTACTAGCCATGTGACCCTGGGTAAGTCACTTAACCTCAGTTTCTCAGTCTCAGTTTCCTCATCTGTAAAATGGGGATGATAACACCACTTACTTACAGTTTTAAATTGGGAGGTTTAAATGAGATAATATATGTAAAGTAATTTGTAAATCTGAAAGCACTCTAGGAGTCTAATATTCTAATAAATTTACAAGTAGCTAGGTAGCCAATTTGGATGATTCTCCCACAAACCCACTTTTCCTTGAATCATCTTGACAACATTTCTTCCATTCCATAAATGTCAGCTATTACTACTATCTTCCATCCCCACCTCTACATAGAATTTAGTATATATAATGTATGCATGTGGCTTTATTTTAAAGCTATATGTAAAAACAGGGCGTTCAATGAGGCCTATGGATGTACAAGTTAATCTTTCTTTCAAACAAGGCTCCCCCTTCTTCACTAACCAGGAGGGTGCCTCTTCAAGTTTCCAGTGCAAACAAAATGGTGCTATCATTAGATGGGGACACTGAAGCAGATCCGGCTCTTGGGTGCCTCCACAGCCCAGCAGAGAGAGAAGTATGTCCAGCGGATATGAGACAGTTCCTAGGCCAACGGTCATAATAATTATCCTGTAGGTAACCACATGGGGCAGAGGTGCATGGAACCCATCCAGAAATAGCACAAATAGTCATGCCTATAATTTACGTGCCCACAAATGTTCTGGTAAATGTTTAACAACTGGTTTTCTGAAAAAAATACATGCGCAACACACCTTTAAGTTTAATCTGAATTATTAATATTTCCATCACTTACTTAAGTCTAGACAATCAAAAAAAATAATAAGTCAAGCCCTGATCTGTATTTGTTGATTTCTGAGATGTAAATGCTCACACGGAAAATTTAACAATCAGCTCTCCTGAGCCATTTTAGCTAGCTCCAGCATAAACTTGGATGTGCTCCGCCTGAGGCTTTAAGATATGTCATAATCACTTCTTCAGTGATCAGAATAGGCATAGTTCAGCAGCTTTTCTTTTAACCAATTTATTTTAATTAACTCCTCTCTCCACCCCATGGGAAGGATAAAATAATATATCATTGGCTCTGTTTTAAGAAGTACTCTAAGAGGATGATGGAGATACCTTCCTGGTGTGGAAATGCCCTTCACAGGACCAGAGAATTTAAGCTGGAAGCTAGAAAGGACTTGGAAGATCACCTAGCCCAATACCCCACTCTTTAGAGAAGGGAATGGCTACCCACACAGAGGAGATCATTTATTCCAGGCCACACAAGGAGTAGGACACCAAGCCAGGATTCAAATCCAGCCCCTGTGAATTAGCTGATCAATCAACAAGCATTTATTATGTGCTTATTATGTGCCAGGCACTGTGCTAAGTTCTGGGAAGACAAAGGAAGGTAGAATCATGAACCCTGCCTGCAATGACCTGACATTCTAATGGAGAACTCTTGATGTTCAGTCATTTTTCAGTCATGTCCGACTCTTCATGACCCCTGTTTGGGGGTTTTCTTGGCAAAGATACTGGAGTTATCTCAGCTCATTACACAGATAAGGAAACTGAGACAAACAGGGTAAAGTGACTTGCCCAGGGTCACACAGTTGCATAAGTGTCTGGGGCCACATTTGAACGTGGGTTTTCCTGATTCCAGGCCCAGTGCTCTATCCATCGTACCACCCAGCTGCCTATAATGGAGAAGGTGATATGTAAATAATTAGGTCCCTAGAAGATGTATACAAAGTCAGTGGAAGGAAGTCTCAGAGGGAAGGCAGAGTGGAAACCAGGAATGGATTCTGGGAGGAAGTAGGGTGTGAGGAGGAGGAATGGAGATAAGGAGGGAGAGCACTCCAGGCATGGGTCCAGCCAGGGAAAAGGCCTGGAATCAAGGCCTGGAATCTGGAGATGGAGTGTTATATGAGGAACACCAAATCCAGTGCTCTTTCCCCTATACCATCTAGCCTCGAGTCTCAAATATAGACAGAAGATTGGGAGATGGAACACAACACAGAGCCTCAGAATCCATAAGGCCAGTTCAGAGGTTTAACTAACTAGTGAGCACTAGGGGGTCTATTCAGAATTTTAAATGCAATCAAGACTTTTAAATACAATAAAATTCCATCTGCTAGATTTCCCCTTTGGAGTCTGAAAGGTCCTGAGCATTGTGAGGATCAGAGGGCAGAGGGTGGCTAAGAGCCAACAAGGCCCAAGTTCTACAAATGTCATCCCTTCCCTATAACTGGGACACCATCCCCTTCCCACCCTATGATCTCTTGCTGAAAACTTATCTTTCAAAACCTGATTACAATGCCATCTCCTCCAAGAAGGCTTTCTTGATTTACCTGTCCTAGCCAGTTGTGATCTCTACCTTATCTGATCTCCTAAAACTCTCTATTTGTGACTTTAATGCATTTATCCCTTTGTTATATGCACTATATTTATCTGTGAACATATCAACATTCTTATAAGACTGTATGTTCCATGAGGGCAAGAACCAGGGCTTAATTTATGTCTTCATCTCCCTAGTGTCCAGCATGAAACTTTGCACACAGCAGACACTCAATTGATGTTTTCAAAATAAACAGAGTATAAGTTGACAATAACATGGCTCAGGAGGAGGAGATGGAGAAGGAGATGTGGGGTAGGATGGGGGTCTCCACCCCACTGATCTCAGGGTAAAGTCACTGTTACCACATTAAAGGTTCACTCTTGTCCCTGCTTCTGCTCACCAGTTTCTAGTCTTCCTTAGTCAGTGACCTGGGACACACTAGAGAAAGCACGCCCAAGGCTGGTACCAGCCAGCAATTTCCCTTTCAAATATGGCACCAGTGAGTTACCAGTTTCTGCCAGAACCAAGAGTAAGCTATGTGGACTGCCCCACAGTGACTCATCTCTTTAGCTCTTATGCTATAGGATTAAAGAAAACAGAAGCATAAGACAAATGCCAACAAAAATCATGGTTTCTGCTCCCTGTAGCCTTATTTTTCAGGAAATTTTTATTCAGGTTAGCAAGGTGGTCAGGACTACTGGAGGCAAACACTTGTCCTGTCAAATAGCACTGAGTAGCAAGTGCTAAGATTGTATTTGGCAGATACTATGGCAGGGAATTCAGATTGGGGAAATTAGCAGGAAATATACAGATCAATACCGATCCACACTTGGCTGACAGCTGTGGACGTGGCTGGCATAACATGATGGCTAGGCAGCTATAAGGCTATAGGCTGACCTTAAGTCTAAAGAAAATGAACTTGACAGGATGATCAAAGCCAATCTGAGACCCAGAGAGGTTATGCCTGTCTAGGGTCACACAGGTTGGGTCAATGGTAGAGTTGGGATTCAAACTCAAGTCTATGGGTCCTTTTCCCTGAATTCTGCTGCCTCCATCACTTGCCTTAAGCATCTCTTTGCTGAATTTCCTGATAGCTGGTTCACTGGGTATTCATTAAAGCACTTAAAATGTGCCCAGGGCTGTGCTAGAGACTGAGGTGGGAGGGGTGAGGAGAGAAACTGATAGATCATTGACATTCTTCATTTGCTTTATCTTTCAGCAGCGGGTCCATTAGGACAGAAGAACACTGGCCCTTTTGGGGCTATAATAGCCCCACCAGGCACACTTGCTCCTGTCCCCCATCTCTCTCTCTGTGTCTGGGACTTTTCTACTCTTCCAGTGCAAGGTCAAACATCTAGCCAGGCTTTTGATTCATCGTCTGACAGTAAGAGGAAGAACCGAGTGGTTCGTGAGAAAAGATTCCCCGGCAGGAACACTAAAGACCTAGAACCTACACCATGGCTTCGGAAGGCAGCATGGGAACCCCCAAAATACAACCACCACTAGCTCTGGGGTCAGAAGATCTGAGTTCCACCTTACTACCTGTGTGACCTTGGGCAAGTCATAGCACCTCTTAGGGCCTTGGTTTCCTCATTTGTAAGATAAGGGAATTGGGCTACGTGATTTCTAAGGTTTCTACTCTAACTCTATTACTTTTCAGGTGAGGGAACTGAGGCTCAGAGAGGGAAAGGAAAGATTTGTCTAAGGGCACACAGTGAGTCCTGCAGGGAGGACTAGAACTCAGATCTTCTGTGTTATTTTCCGGTATATCATAGAGAGAGGCAGGGTGAATAGCAGCAGGGCGGGAGAGAGGGATGGAGGGGAAAATAGAGGGAATCATAGACCACCAGAGCTGTAAACAAGAGCTCAGACATACAGTCCCATCTTGTTTTATATTGTTTTAAGAGATGTAGACTTTAAAGCCCAGAGAGGAGAGAAAACTTGTTCAGAGTAACACAGTAAGTTGGATGTGGAACACAGCCTAGGAACCTAGGTCTCCTGACTCCTCATTGTTTCTTTAATTTGAAAATCAAACTTCAATGCACTGGAAACCACCCAATGAACCAGAAGTCTTTTGAACAAATAAGCATATGTTGTATCAAAATATTGTAATAATGTGCTTATGAAAATTCATTTAAAGAGGCAATTAACCCACTTTACATACTAAAATATGCTGACACATACATGCTTCCTACTTATTCAATCAAATCCCGAATTCATGGAACTCAGACTTCATCCTGCTCACAGGTAGACAGTTGGATCTGAAGCTTCATGAATATCCATAATCAGAAGGTCCCTTAAAAGGTCATCTGATTCACGGCCCTGCTTTCAAGACAGATGTGACATAGTACGTGTCGTGGTACTCTTCTGAAAGTGCTCCATGAAGAAACTTCAAAGACTAAGAGTCCCATGTAAAATTCCTTCCTTATGTCTCACCCATTTGCTTCCTTTTGGGGAACCAGAAAGGCCAGCTAAGGATCATCTGGTTCAATCTCCTTTTTCACAGAAGAATGAGCTGAGATCCAGAGAAAGGGAGATTATTGTCACACTAGTAATGTGACAAGAAGCCAGGTGTTAAAACAGAGAGTGTTGGACTTGGAATCAGGAAGACCTAAATTTGAATCCTGCCCCAGACGCTTAATAGCTATGTGACCCTGGGCAAATGATTTAACCTCTTCTCCAACTCAGTTTCCTCATCTATAAAATGGGGATAATAATAGCCCCTACCTCTCAAGATTGTTATGCACTTCAACGGAGATATTATCTAGAAAGTGGTTTGCAAACCTTAAAGTGCTATATAGAAGCTAGTTATTATTATCAAGAACATTGCTATAATAATAATGTCAGAACCTAGACTAGAATTTAGGACTTCTAAATCCCAGGCCAAATGCTTTTTCCACTGCCTCTTGTGGCCTAATTTTCTTATATCTGATTCAATGAACTCAAGAACTAAGTTAATCAAATGACTGCTATTTTCAGAGCCCCATGGACCCAACTACAAGACCCACGATAGCTATTCAAACATATGCTTGTTAACTGTCTGTTATAATTCAGAGAAGTTTCTGTCCCTTTCCCTTACCCTGTGATGGAAGGCTCTCTGTTAAAAATCTCTTAAGTTGATATACAAATAATCTTTTTAATAAAAACTCTTTAATATGCACCTAAATAATGTAACATCTTTCTAATGGGGCTGTGAATGGCCCTTAAGACAAAGAGTGCTTACTCTGCAGGTTCAATGAGGAGTTTCCTTTAAAGAAAACAAAAAAATTCGATGTAATATTAAAAACAGAAAATTCACAATGTTGTAGATGTATCGATGAGGCTTGAATCATCGCATTAGCCCATACTCACATGAATAGGCATTTATTGAAAAAGAGTATTGAACTTGGACCTCTGACACTTTCTAGCCATGTGACCACGGGCTAGTCACTTAACTTCTCTGATTGTCAGGCTTCCTCAATTATAAAATGAAGACAACAATCCTTGTCATACCTGCTTCACTGGATTGTGAGGATCAGACGAGTTATGGATATAGAGTGTTTTGCAAACCCTAAAGCTGTATATAAATGCTAGGCATTATCATTGTCGTTGTCTGTATTCATCATCATCACCATCACCACCATCATCACTACCGTCATCATCACCATTATTATCACCACCATCATCACTGCTCCTACCACC
>NW_020948376.1:0-30298 GCF_900497805.2 Vombatus ursinus | reverse complement strand
CACCACCACCATCACTACCATCATCATCACCATTATTATCACCACCACCATCACTGCTCCTACCACCATCATCATCTTCATCATCATCACCATCACTATCAGTATCACCATCCCTTCTATAAACATCTTCTTCAGCAGCAGCAGCAGCAGCCCCACCAAATATTGGCTCTGTCATATACTATTTGTGTGAACTTGGGCAGGTCCTTAACCTTTCTGAACCTCTGATCCTTGTCTGTGAAATGAGGTTAGAAGGACATGAGTTCCATGAGGGCAGAGACAGTCTCACTTTTTCATTTGTATCTCTAGTGCCTCATATGTTGCCTGTCACATGCATAAGGCTTGTTCATTGCATGACTGATCAGACTTGCCCCTCAGAACACATAATAATCCTTTACAGAGGCATGGTGCTTTCACGGTTTTAAAAATCTGAATTCCTTATATCTCCTCTTTCTGTGAGGCAGGAAGAGCAGGGATGATCATTCCCATTTTTCAGATGAGGAAACCGAGGCTCAGAAAGTTTAAAGGACTTGTCCCAGGTCATAAAACTAGGAAGTAACCAAGGGGGTGGGTGAGTGTGGAGGACTAGAACCCAGTTCCATAACTCTGAGGCCAGTGTTCTTCCACTGTACCAAACCATTTCTCTTCTGCAAAAGAAATCTGGTGCTGTCCTTTTAGCTGCCTTTCTGCTCCCATTCTCTCCTTTAAAAAAAAAATTGGACAGTATCTTATCCTAAACTGACACTCTGTCAAATAGAGGGCTGAAGACTATAACTTCTTATGTGTAGAGTGATTTTATGAATTCAGGGGGGACTGAAATACAATTTTGTCCAGCTTGTCTGTGTTCATAATGACCAAGCGAAATTAATCACAGTGGAGAATCCCCCCGCATCAGTTATTCGAGAGATTTCTAATAGAATCTTTCTGATTCATGTCTCGCAGTATATCAGATCTGGAGTGCTCTAGACCTTCTCAAAATCCACACAATTATGCCTTCTGGTTGGCCTGTCATTTTCCTAGAATAAAAATGTCTCTTAAAAAAAGAGGCATACACATAAACCAAAAGGAGAAAATAAAAATAGTTACTTACTGCAGCATTGGACCTGCACTGGGGGATGATTTAATCTCACACCCAAAGCTTTATTTACCCCAACCAGTATAGGAATGAGGCAAATGGGGTGAGCTAGGGAAGCCGCTTCGATTCACGCAACACACCCAATTTGGCTCCTGCTGTCCTTTTTTCTTTTCTCTGCTCCGTAAGTTATTGTTTTTGTGGGCCCTGGAATTGCTATCCCATAGGCTAGAAAACAGCTCTATAATGGGGGACCGTCAAATTATACACTAGTTTTTGTTTATTAAAAATGTATCCCAGAAAAGATCACATTAGTCCCAGAGGACTTTTGTTCAGGAAATTTTCCAGTTCACAAAAAGGTTACAGTAGCTATCAGGCAGATATACTTGCCCTAGGCAAGATGCACCATGCCAATGGAGAGAAAGATTTAGCAAGGCAACTTTTATCCCCATGAGGATGGAGAGAGACTGACAGCCTTCAAATGACAAAAACAACAATGACCCTTGGAATAAGGGAGTCTCCTATAGGTTTGAAACCATTCACTGGTTCATTCAAAAAACATTCCCTAAACTCCTACTACGTGCAGAACACTATGGGAAATCCAAGAATAAGATTCCTTCAAAGATGAGGTGCTACCTACCAAAGACGAGGTGCTTTCAGAGAACTTTCAGTCTAATAGAAAATAAGGCATAAATTGGTAATATGCTCTACATGACTGAATATGTATAACCTATACCAAATTGCTTACCGTCTCGGGGACGAGGGATGTGAAAGAAGGAAGAAGAAAATTTAGAACTCAAAATTTTTTTAAAAAAAGAATGTTTTACATGTAATTGGGGAAAAATAAAATATTATTTAAAAATAAGGCATATATAAGGTAATTATAGTGCAAAGAGGGACTCAATACAGGAGGTACAAAGTGAAATTTACTCAGTTGTGGAACATTAATGTAGCACCTGTTTATAGAACACTGTGCTGGGCACTGGGGGAGAAAAAGGTGTTATCTAAAACTGCCTCTGCCCTCATGGAGTTTATAGTCTAGTGGTTAGAAAGTTCGAAGAAGAAGCAATCAAGACCAGGCTTTAGGAAATGTAGAAATTTTTGTAGTTTTTGTTTGTTTGCTTGTTTTATTATGATGCATTTAAACAGCAGCAACAGCAGCAACAACAATTCCGAACCATGGAATTCCAAAGCTGGAAAAGTCAGGTCTTCTGAAGTTTTTAGTCCAATTCTACACCCAGGCCATAATTCTTAGGGTCATAGATTTAGAGCTGGAAGGGAACTCTAAGGTTTCCAAGTCCAGCTCTAATAGAGGTTAGATGACCTGCCTCCATTTGCAGATGGAGTAAATGGCAGTCAGGATTTGAACCCAGGTTCTCTGATTCCAAACTCAGTATTCAGTTCACTATACCATGCTACTACCTACAATGTCCCTGACCAATGCATTCTTAACTTCTGCTTGAATATCTTCAGTGACATGGAGCTCACTACTTTATAGGGCAGTCCATTCAGTTGTTGGACAACTGCATATTGAGTTGAAACCTTATCTCTCTATAACTTGCTCTAATTGGCTCATGACAACAACATTCTTCTGAGACTCCAGGGGATTATTCTGCTTCCATTTAAACTTGAGAACCAGGAATTTCTCTGCTTGACTGCTAGCAAAGACACTAAAATTTCCTTTTAAATGTCTGTAAAGGAAGATGCTGAAGTAAAATGCCTACTGTATGCTCTGCACAATCAATAGGAAGTACATTAATGATATTCCTAAAGCACAGATCTTACCATGTCAATCTTCTTCTCAAGAAGCTGTGATAGGGGGCAGCTAGGTGGCACAGTGGATAGAGCACCGGCCCTGGATTCAGGAGGACCTGAGTTCAAATACGGCCTCAGACACAAAACGCTTACTAGCTGTGTGACCCTGGGCAAGTCACTTAACCCCATTGCTAAGCCAAAAAAAAAAAAAAAAGAAGAAGCTGTGATGAGGGCAGATAGATGGCACAATCAATAGAGCACAGGCTCTAGAGTCAGGAGGACCTGAGTTCAAATTCAGCCTCAGACACTTACTAGTCGTGTGACCCTGGGCAAATCACTTAACTCCTACTGCCTTAAAACAAAAACAAAACTTCTGATGGCTCCCTATTACCTCTAGGATCAAATAGAAAGTCTTGTGTCTGCATTTGGAGCTTTTCACAGTCTGAATAGTTGACATTTCCAGATACATGATTTCGCTTTGTTCTCTCTATGGTCTAGCCAAAGTGGCCTGTTTGCTGTCCTCACACACAACATTCCATCCTCTGTCTCATCTCGGGCTCTTAGCATCCTAAGCTTTGGTCAAGATTCATTTCAAGTGCTACCTCTTCCATAGGGTCTTCCTGTTCCTCTCTGCCCTGGGGCCTCTACCCTGAAATTATTCTGTATTTCCTTTGTATGTGTTTTGCATATCTGCCTCATGAGAGTGGAGGACAGGCATTGTTTCATTTTTTCTTTCTCTCCAGTGCCTAGACATAGTAGGTACTTAATAAATGTTCGCTGATCAACTAGGAAGGTATTTCCAGAATTACAGCAGGGGGAAGCTTCAGGGGTCTCAGCCAATATCTGAACCTCCGTTGATAGGGAACCCACTCACTACCCACCAACAGAGCCCATTCCGCTTTAGGACGGCTCTAGTTATTAGAAAGATTTTCTTTACAGAGAATGGAGATCTGCTTTTTTATACCTTCCTCCCATCACTTCGAGTTCTGCCTCTGGGGCCAAGCAGAACTTCAATCCTTCATCTACCTAAAAGTCTTTCCAATGCTTGAGGACAACTATCTGCCAGCAGCGTACCTCCTTCAGCCACAATGAAGCCTCTGCTTTCAGCTCTCTGTCCAAATGCACAGAACATAGATAATTAATGAGGTCTACCACAGACTTTAATGCAAGCAGGTCCATTTGACATGACGAGTATCACTGAGACATGATGAGGTGACGCACAAAACTAGACTATAATTATGAAAGACATCCTTATCCTGAAAGAACAAAACAACTAAAAAAAGAGCAATGAAGTAGCATTGTATATTAAGATTTATTTATGTGAAGAAAATCCACATGCCAGAGAGGGAAAGCCAAGGAGAGAGTGTCTGGGTGAGAATCAGTGGGAGGGGAGGGAGGAAGCAACATTGTGATAAAAGTACACTGCGGATCAGTGGGGGTAAACTAAAATAGAAATGGGGGCCACTAAACCAGAAGTAAGATCCCTGCAGGCCTCATATTGATTTAGAAAACCGCATGTTTTGTATAGCCTATATCATATTGCTTGTTGTCTTGGGCGGGGGGAGGGAGAAAAAAAATTGGAACTCAAAACCTTATGAAAGTGAATGTTGAAAACTATCTTTATATGTGACTGGAAGAAATAAAATGCTATTAAGTGGAAAAAAGGGAAAATTTTAAAAAAAGAAGCAAAAAAGAGAAAACCATGTTTACATATTTGGTTTTTTATTAATATATTGACACATTAAAATCAGATAAGAACTACATTTTGATCTCATTCAGGCTTCAGTGGGGAGAGCTGCGGGCTGCATGTGGCCATTGGCCACGTTGGATACCTCTGCTATAGACCCCTTGGCCAGAAAGAGGAAATAGGTAAAAATTTGAGAAGCAGATCACAAAACCGGTACAGAGAGATGGTATTACAGTGATGGGGAATTTCCATTCTCCAAATAGTTGCTAAAGCCCTTTCTCCCAAAAGTAGATAATAAATTCTCAATTTGACTAAATGTTAATTTCTTTCTTTGGAAAGTAGAGATAGAGATAAAAGGAGCCAGGGGTTTTAGACCTGTGCTAAGTGCTGGACATACAGCGAGAGGGAAAAGACAGTCCCTGCCCTCAAGGAGCTCACAGTCTAATGAGGGAGACAACATGAAAACAATTATGTACAAACAAGATATGTAGGGGATAAATTGGTGATAATAGCATAGGAAAAGCACTAGCATTAAAAAATCAGGGAGGGGCAGCTAGGTGGCACAGTGGATTGAGCACTGGCCCTGGAGTCAGGAGGACTTGAGTTCAAATCGTGCCTCTGACACTTACTAGCTGTGTGACCCTAGGCAAGTCACTTAACCCTGATTGTCTCAAAAAAAAAAGTCAAGGAAATGAGCAGAGATCATGGCTACTTATATCCCTAGAAGAAGATTCAAGTAGGAAACCTCCAGGATTTTCACAGTGCTCTCATCAGGAAAAATGAACTGGGAGTTTAAATCATCCATGTAAGTCAGGGTCTTTGGGAAGGTAATGGATAAGACAGAAGAAGCTGGAGAAAGATGAATTCATTTGCCAAATCCCTCTAAGCTTTCCCAGTCATGGTGTCACAAGGAACATTAGTACTAGAAGGAACCTTAGAAAACATAGACTCTGACCTTCTCACTTTCTGGAAGAAAAAACTGAGGCCCTGAAAGAACAGCTATAACACTCACTACAGAATGATGTTGACCAGTCCTTAAAAGGCAGCTCAGGATAGAACACTGGGTCTGGAGTCAGGGAAATCTAAGTTCGAATCTAGCTTCAGATACTTACTAGCCATGTGACTCTGGGTAAGTCACTTAACCTCTGTTCACCTCAGTTTCCTCAACTGTAAAATGGGGATAATGATAGCACCTAACCTGCAGGGATCTCATCAGGATGAAATGAGAAAATGTTTGTAAAAAGCACTTAGTGCCTGGTACCTAGTAGGTGCTATATAAATGCTTATTCCTTGCCCTTCTCCTTATATCCCCCAATGTTTTCTTTCCCATGACTCATTTCTATATTCAATGCAAAAGCAGGTAGTGCCAGGGCACTGCTCTGTCTCTTGCCCTCACTGGACTCTGGTCTGAACACCACTCTGCTCCAATGAGAAAATACATTTATATTTAAGCCAACTCCAGGGACATGCCAGGGCCACGGCGGGGATTCTCTAGGTAGCAAGAGCATCAGAGGACACAGTGAGGTTTTCTGTAGGGGAGAGACAAGGTAGATACAGCAGGAAGTGAATTGCTAACTCCTACAATTGAAGGAACTTCAGAAACCAAACCCTCCTCTGCTTTAAGGAAGGTAGGTAGTCAGTCATAGTTACTGATAAAGATCATCGCAGCTGTTGCCAAGAACAGGGACATTACTAAGCACAGCTCTCTTCTATTTAATAAAGGAGGAAATGGTGGCCAATGTTGGGGAATGGACCTTCTTAAGTCAACACAGTAAGTTCCTGGTAGAATTGAAACTTGAACCCTGGCCTCCTGACACGTGGTCACATACTTCTTCTACTAGAAGAGGTATTCTTCTGAATTAAAATACAGCGTTAGAAAAACCCAACTGACGACTGAATACTTATCAAATAAGGCAATTAATTAAAAAAATCCTTTCATGCAGTTTAAAAAGTAAGAGTTTTATTAATTTGGTTTTCCTTTAGAATTTTAACTCTATAGCTTCATTTGTAAAACAAATAAACAAAACAAATAACCCTGCCCCCCTCCCATCTAGCTTTTTTCCACTCTTAGGTAGAGAATAAGGAGACTTAGGCTAGGTGTAAGAAAAATCTCCTAACAATCAGAATTGTACAAGGGTAAAATAATCTGCCTTGGTAGCTAGTGAGCTCTCCATCACTCGTGACATCTTCAAGAAAAGACAAGGCAAACCCTTGGCAGGCATGCTGGAAAGGGTATTCTTGTTCAGGTCTAGGCTGGTCTAGCTGGCCTCTGAGGTGGGTCCCTTCTTCTTATGAGATTCTGTAAGTGCACAGCCAGGGGCTCTGCCAATTATACCAGGCTCCTACCTCCTCCCAGACAACCTTTAAAGGGTTACTTCCTCCCAGGGAACTTGTCAGTTGTGAGGGCAGACTTTGATGCCCTATCAGAGGTCTCCTAGGCCCTGTGGGAGGATGTCCATAGCTTTGGTCAGGCAAGCCTTTCATGGTCCCTTATAATCCTATGACTCCCTGACGGCATTAATAGCTCACATCTACAATGTCCCAAAAGTCTTAGTACAGTTGTAAGCTATAATAATAAGATTTAATAGCTTACAACTGCACTAAGACTACTAGGGCACCCTCTATATAATTAATAATAATAATAATAATAATAATAGCATTTATATAGTGGCTACTATGTGCCAGGCATTGTGCTAAAAGCTCTATAAATATCTCATTTTATCCTCATAACAAACCTGGGAAGTAGGTGCTATTTTTATCCACAGTTGAGGAAACTGAGGCAAACAGGGTTAAGTGACTTACCAGAGTCACACAGCTAGTAAGTGTCTGAGGCTGAATTTGAACTCAGGTTTTCCTGACTCTGGGGAAGCTAGCTGGCGCAGTGGATAGAGTGCAGGGCCTGGAGTCAGAAAGACTCATCTTTGTGAGTTCCAATCTTGCCCTGGACACTTACTAGCTGTGTGACCCTGGACAAGTCACTTAACCCCGTTTACCTCAGTTTCATTATCTGTAAAATGAGCTAGAAAAGGACACAGCAAACCACTGCAGGAAAGCCCAAATGGGATTGAAATCAACTGAATAACAAGCTATAGAGAGCAATTTGCAAAGTGTTTTATGTCATTAATCTCATGATCTACAAGTCACAGAACTGGGGTTCAAATCCCAGCCCCACTACTTGTTTCTACCTGTGTGACCTTGAGCAAGTTATTTTATCTCTCTAGTCTCTTTAGCTTCCCCCTCCACAGAATGAGGGGGTTGGGCAAGACAACCTCTGAGGTCCCTTCCAGGTCTAGGATCTTTACAACCCCCGTGTGATTCAGACGCCATTATTGTCTTTATCTTGCATAGGAAGAAATGGGGATCCCAGGGATGAAGTGACTTGCCCTGGGTCACACAGGACAATGTCTTGAGCCAGATCTGAAAGTCAACTCTCCAGGGATCTATCAATGGGGAGTTATCTGTGGGTTAAGAAGCCTGTCAAGCTCTGTGTAAGTCCTGAAGAATGCATCTCCTGGCACATCTCCTCATCCAATGCCTCTTCTTTTGTCATTGTCTGGTTGTTATTTGGGCTTCACACCCTATGGATGATTACCCAGTGAACATCCCTCCTAAATGTGTCTGAAAACTTTGAGCAGGATCCACTCATTATTGCAACTGATACAATGTTATCTACAAGGACACAAATTTCTGGCCCTCCCTCCCCCCTCTCCCTCCAGGGATTATTTGGGAAAGTACAAAGTGAACAGATTAAAAAAACCTCTCTAATCAAGTGCACAAAGAGTCAGTTGGATCAGAGAGAGTTCTGTTCACTAGCTCCTGTGAGTTCCCTCTGATCTGCGACTGTGATGCCTTCTGTATTTGATGAGATGTGACTCACTATGAAGCTCACCTTTACATCAGGACGGATGTGTCCTGAGAGGGCATCTAGTCTAAATTCATTTTATAGAGGAGGAAACCGAAGTCTGAAAAAAGGAAGTGAGTTGTCCAAAGTGCCACAGCAAATAAACTGGGAATCTGAACCCAGATCCTCCAACACCAAAGCCAAGTCAGTCAACAAACACTGAACTTATTATGTGCCAGGTACCACTGAGTGCTAGGGCTACAAAGAAGGCAAAAACAGGGTCTTTGCTCTCAAGAAGCCACATTTTAATGGGAGAAATAATATGTAAATAACTAGGTGAATATGAGATGATAGACAATAGATATAGATCTATAATAGAGAAACATACAGATAAGATCTATAGATAGATGTATAGATAGAGATGATAATAATAATAATAATAATAATGATAAAGATAGCTAACAATTACATAGAGCTACCTATAGAGCCAGGTACTTTGCTAAGCACTTTACAAAGATTATCTCACTTCATCCTCACAACATCCTTGGGAGGTAGGTACTATTATTATCCTCATTTTGTGGTTGAGAAAACTGAGGCAAACAGAGGTTGACTTGCCCAGGGTCACATAGCTAGTAAATGTCTGTGGCTGCATTTGAACTTGGGTTTTTCTGGCTCCAGGGCCAGCACTCTATCAATAGATAGAGAGATAGATAGATATAGATAGATATAAAGATAGAGATAGATGGATATAGATGTAGATATATGTAGAGATAGATATATGGATTATATAGATGAAATAGATATGGACATAAAAATAAAGATAGCTATGGAGACAGAGATAGAGAGATATTGATATTGATAGAGAGATGGAGATATTGACAGAGAGATATAGATAGCAAGAGAAATATAGCTATATAGAGAGATACATATCTATTTTATAGAGATCTAGATATTGACAGAGATAGAGAGATATCAATAGAAATATGGATAGCAATAGAGAGAGATATAGATAGCAACAGAGATATATAGAGATATTTAGATATTGATAGAGAGATCTAGATATTGATAGAGATAGAGAGATATATATTGATGGAGAGATGGAGATAGAAATATATAGAAATATAAAGATATGGAGATAGAGGTACAGAGAGATAGCAGTAGAGAGATAGAGATGATATAAATACATAGAGATTATATAGAGACAGAGACACACCAAGGAGTTGAAGGTAACTCAAGAGGGGAGGCATTAGCAGCTGGGAGGACTGAGAAAGGCTGCTTCACAACCTCCAGGCTCCACTAGGCACTTGCACAAATTCTCTTCTCTGGCTTGCCCAGAGCTGGAAGGGTCCATGGAGGCTGCGTCGTCCTTTGGAGCTAACACATCCTGGTCTGTCCTACTGTTTTTAGGAGCTTCTCTTCTCACCTCCAGCTGCACTCTATTTCCCAAGGTCGCACAATTCAGAGCTGGAAGGAATTCCAGGGATCCTCTAGCTAACTTTCTAGTTTTAGTGAAAAGGAAACTGAGGCTCAGAGAGGAGAAAGGATTTACCCAAAGACAAGAACAGAGCTGGGCCCAAACTCTGGTCTCCTGACTCCTCATCCCAGCCTTGGGGCCTAGATTCTCCCCTTTCCCTTCTTACACTTCTCTCCCCTCCACCTAAGATGGAAGGCTGCTAGCACTATAGCACCGACTTCCCCACCAAGGGGCATGTCAGACCAGCTAATTATAACCTTTCACTCCCTTAGGATAACCAGTGCCTCAGATGAATATAATACTGGTGCTCAGCTCAGAGCACTCAGTGAACCACAGGCCCGGAATACACCAAATGGTCCCCTGAGGACTTGAAAAACTCACCTCCAGTAAGTGAACTCTTGCCCCCTCTTCCCCACCACTTCTGCAAGCCTGCTATTTGTAAAATGTTTGGAGCCTCTATGAAGAAGTTTGACGGTGTCTAGGTTGATCTCTGTTACTTTCAGAGAACCTCATTGTCTTTTTTGATGAGACACAGTAGGATTTGCTCTCTAGAGACACAGAGAAAAGTGGAGAGATGTTGCAGGAGTCGCTACCTCTGCCATCTCCCCCCTACCTTGCCCCCCCCAGCCAATCCAGGTTCAAAGTCATCATTGTGTAGTTCACCACTGAGACCTTGGATAGTCAGCTACTGCTGGGATGACTGGGATGTCACCTCATCCAACCCAGCAGTTTTTCCCTATGAGGAAACTGAGGCCCAGAGAAGTTTCCATCAATTAAACAACAAGCATTTATTAAACACCGGCTGTGTACCAAGGACTGGGTGTAGGTCGGGTTCCTGCAGAAAAGTGTCACTTGAAGGAAGCTAAGAGTTCGATGAAGCAGAGATAAGGAGGGAATATATTCCATGGGAGACAGCCTATTCAAAGACATGGAGATGGGAAATGAATGTCATGTGTGAGATTTCTTGTGTACCTTTTTATACAGTACATTCAAATTGCACCACCTTTTACTCCTATTATCTCATTTTATCCTCAAAACAGCTCTGTGAGGGAGTATTCTTATGCTCACTTCATAGATAAGATGCTGAGACTCAGAGAGTTAAATAAGCCTTAGGTCCCACAGCTGGTGAGAAAGCCAGGCTGAAAATCCAGATGTTTTGACTCTCAGTCCAGAGCGCTTTCCCCATCTAGTCTGTCTCTCTGGGAATGCTTTCTTCGGCTTCACAATACCACCGCATATGTATGTGTGTGCGTATGCATGCATGTGTGTTTATGTTTTGAAACAATTGACCCAAATCTATATTAAGGTTTATCCTAAAAGAAAAGCTCTGCTTCTCTTGTTTCCCTCTGCCTGGCGTTGACATGTCTGTTTAGCACGAGCAGCCCAGAGGATCCCTGAGAAAGCTGGCATAATGGAGCTGAATGAGCACCTCCCCCAGGGTGTCCAGCTGCTACCAAAGCAATTTCACAGCTCATCATCCATTATGAGATTAAAATAATTTTTTTTCCTCCCATGAAGTATTAATAAATTGTGCAGGCTGCTAAGGGCTGGTCCCATTGACACGAATGGTAGTGAGTCACACCCCCAGCTATTTTTCACTGGGCTTTAGTAGGAGTGGTTTTCCTCGGGCTGTAATTGAGTGACAAGATGTAAAACTCCAGACACTACTGTTGGTTATCTACCCCTCCCAGAGCCTCACTGCAGGAGGGGCCCTGGGCTCTCCAGGCAACACAGAGCTCAGGTCAAGGCCAGGGATTGCAGAGTTGAAAGAACACTGAATTCTGGAGTGGGAAGAAATGTTGTTCGGTTGTGTCTGACTCTTTATGACTGGATTTCCTGGCAAAGATATTGGAGTGGTTTGCCATTTCCTTCTCTAGCTCATTTAACAGATGAGGAAACTGAGGCAAACAGGCTTAAGTGACTTGCCCAGGGTCGCATAGTTGGTGTCTGAGGACAGATTTGAACTCAGGAAGTTCAGTCTTTCTGATTCCAGGCCTAGCACTCTATCCATTGGGTCATCTAGCTTCCCCAGAATCAGGAAGACCTGAGTTCAAATTCAGCCTCAGATATTTACTAGCTGTGTGACTCTGGGCAAGTCACTTAAACCTGTTTGTGCCACCCAGCTGCACCACTTTTCTTATATAACCCTTGGTAAGTTACTCACCCTGAGTAACCGAGTATCAATTTCTTCTCTTGACACATGGTGACAATGAAACTCAGACTACCCACCTCACAGACTAGTTGTGAATAAGATATCTTGTAAATCTTAGATCTCAACTGAAATTCCAGTTGTCAGTAATAAAAGCATAAAACTAGCTGGGAGGCCATAAACATAGATGTAAACTATAGTGACCCCACCTCACCCATCCTCCTCCAATGAGGAAAGGAGCTCTCCCACACAGGTGAATTTTCCAGCTAGCAGACACTTATATGCACATGTTGTTTCCTTGATGGAACGGGCAGGGCATGTTTCATTTTGGTTTTTGTATTTCCAGTTTTTAGTCAAATGATGTGTATATGGTAGACACTAAATAAATACTTATTGATGCATTACTCTTTTAGTGAATAAATTAATGAAAAAGCATTTATTAAGCACTTACTATGTGTAAAGGACTGTGCTAAGTGCTAAGGATACAAATAGAAAAGCAAGCTAGTGCTTATTCCCAAGGAGCTCATGGACTTTTTAAAAATTTAATTTTAAAAAAATTAATAAAAATCAACTTTCTCTTCCTTCTAGAAGCTCATACCCTAGAAGGTGTCAAAACTTATCTTTTAAGTCTTTTATATGGAAATCCTTCTCAGATCACTTCTCTCCCATCTTACATAGAGGGCAGGACCCTCTAGCACTAGGAGCCATCATTGGAGGTGGGGGACTGTTTGCCTGTCACTGGCCAGCTTTGAGTGCATGGGTAACCCATGAGTGTGATTGTTATAGTTTTACTGTTTCTTCCCTCCCAGTCAGTTTGTGTTTGTATTTGTACACATAGGGCTCCTTAGTGTCTCCACCTTTAGCTGTCCTTTTTCCCACTTTCTAATTTAATATAGGTAAGATACTTAACACAAAGGGAATTATTCTGTATTTGGGGCAAGAGGCAGCTAAGTGGCACAGTGGAGTCCTAGGCTTGGAGTCAGGAAGACCTGAGTTCAGATCTGGCCTCAGATACTTGCTAGCTGTGTGACCCTGGGCAAGTCACTTAGCCACTGTCTGCCTCGGTTTCCTCATCTGTAAAATGGGGATAATAATAGTATCAACCTCTGACGGATATTGTTGTGAGGATCAAATGAGATAATATTTATAAAGTTTCTGGCACACAGTAGGTGTTTAATAAATGTTTGTTTCCTTTCTTCTGTCAAGAGGATGCTGGGACATGGGTGGGAAGAAAGAAGAGTACTTTGGGGAAAAGGGGATGCGTCTTTGCTTGTGGGCATTGACACTGTCTCCTAGGGCAGGAAGGAGGAGAAGGAATAGCTCTAGGCAACAGTACAAAAATGAGCAAACTACATCAGAAGAAGGGGAAGGAGAATGGAAAAGGTACAATGATGGTTACTGGGCTTTGGGCTGTGCCTCTGCGTCTCACTGATGAGGACTGCACCCAGCAGGCCTTGGGATGTGGATGTTCAGCGCTACAAACAATCTGACCAGGATGACTCGAATGTCTCGCCGGCACAAGTGACAGGTTGGGCCAGATGAACTAGTCTGAGCAAAACCAGAGCCAAGATTAGCCTACATCTGATACCCCCACCATGATGGAACAGCTTCCCTGAGCCCCCTCCAGAGTCAATCCTGAGCTGCAGGCCAGGCGCCTTTCTGGTGCCAGCCAAAAAGAGCGACCATAATGAGAAGGCAACCGTCTGGTGGAAACTGCATGAATCGGAGGGAAGGGTGACAGTTTATGTGATGGGAAATCCTTGCTCTTAACAAGAGGGACTGAGGGAGAATCACCAAGAGTTAAGAATTGGACTGGACCTCAGAAGAGGTCTCAAAAGAGACCCACCTCCCATCCCATTTTGCAATCTCCAACAAGTAAACTGCTTCTTGGTAGCAGAGATTTGGAGCTGTCCAGGGCCTCCGAGCTCATCCGGGCCAGACCCTTCATCTTAAGGATGAAGAAGCTGAGGCCCAGAGAACTTAAGTGACTTCCCCAATGTCACGTAGTTAATGACCAGCAGGATTGGAGTCTGAACCCAGGCTCCCTCATACCAAATCTAATTCTCTTTCCCTTATACCATGAAATAAGAAGTTTTTAATGTGGGATCTTCAGATCCCCAGTGAGTCCATGGGTAGATTTCAGGGGTCTCTCAACCTGGTTGGAAAAAATGATACCCTTATTTTCATTAACCTCTAACTGAAATTTAGCATTTCCTTCAAATATTTAAAAGGCATTAGTTTGAGAAGGGGTCCATGGGCTTTACCAGACTGCCAAAGGGATTTATAATGTAAGAAACGTTAAGAACTTTTTTTTATTGCAAAATATATTTACAATGACAAGAGACTCACTCCTTCCTAGGGCAGCTTGTGTGCATAGCTGGAAAGGTTTGTTAGAAGATTCCCTCCTACAGAAGCTTTTGTTAGAGATGTGGAGGGCTATGGGTACAGAATGCTGGATACATTGTCAGACTAGGACAATGCATTAAGGTTTTTTGAAAACTGTTTTTCTTTGTTACAAAGGAGGGTTTGATGGTGATGGTGGGGGAGGAAATGTATAGAAATAACTATAATGTAAAACCAAAAGGCATAAATAAAACTTTATTTTTTTTTCAAAAGAAGATGAACATATTTCCTTCTTCTAAGTCCAAATCTGCCTCTCTGCACCTCTGGCACACTATTCCTCATCCTTTGGGGTTGCACAGCAAGTCTATCCCCTCTTCAATCTACCAGCCCTTCAGATATTTAAAAACTGTTATTATAGCTCCCCTGAATCTTCTCTTCTCCAGAATGAGCATGTCCACTGTCCCCAACCCAATCTTTGTTTCATCGTCCTGGGTTGTCCTCATCAGGATATGACCTCAATCTTCACCACAGTATTGCAGACAGGGTCTGACCAGGGCAGAGGAGGGCGGGACCATCACCACCTTCTGTCTAGACTTTGTTTTCATTTCAAGACCACACTGGCTGTTTCAGCAACAGTCTCCTTGCTGACTCATGTCACCTTTATGGTTAACTAAGGCCTTTCCGTCTTCTCAGAGGAGCTGCTGCAAACCAAGGGTTCTCCCCCCCCTCCCCAACCCATTCCCCATCCTATACTTGTGCAATAGACTTTTTGAGTATCAAGGCAAGACTTCACATTTATCCTTATTAAATTTTGTCTTATTGGTTTGGGGAGTGGTCGCTGGAGAATGTGAACTCATCTACCCAAACAAGGTTTTCTTGTAAGTCTCTCACTTCACTTTTTCTAAGGTTATATAACAAGATTTAGAGCTGCAAGGGATCTTAAAGGTCAATTAGTCCACCATACTCTTCCCATTTTACAAATGAGGAGACTGAGGTGCAGGGAGGGGCACCTTGCCCAAGATCACACAGGTATTCAAGGGTAGGGCCAGGCCTCTACTCCAGGCCCTCTGATTTCAGGTCCTGTGTTCCTTCTACTGCACCATGGAACAAATTTTCCTTCTCTGAGGCTTTATTCTTTTCGAATTTAAAGTCAGCCATCAATCAGGCCCCCATAGCAATACTCAATTAATGGAAACTAGCCCCCTTCCCATGTTTACACCCAAACCTTTTATTCTATTTCCTGTGTTTACAAGGTTATTGCAGTGTTATTACTTTGATTGGTCTACATAATGTTTTATTTGTTACATATAAATCAATGCAATTTTAGAAGAAATGGTCATTCCTTCAGTAAATGTGTTGAGGTGTTTTCAAATGGGGAAAAAAACCCAACTTCAACGGGCTGGAAATTGTTTGGGGCATGACTGACTGATTTTACATTCACTTGAGGCTTTTCTGGGGATGACACTTTTAAGGTGAGATTGCTCCAATGCCTTCTTCTGAATTTTAACTTCTAAAATTATCTCGTTTTCACCAGATAGAAATAACCCAACTTTCTAGCTGTATCTTAGATGAACCTTTCCTGCCCTGACATTTCTCAAGCTGCATTTCTAACCTGCCTTGCCACCTGCTGGAAAAGAAGTAAGTTCTATGCCCTCCCCCCCCAATCCACCTCCTTTTTGATGCTGAGCTCCCATAATCCTTTGGGTGCCTTATCTGCTTTTAACCTTTTGTTGGGTCCGCTCTCTAATCTTCCTCTCCCTAATCAACTCCATCCCAACACTTCCTTTGAAGGAGGGGGAAAGCAGAGGGGAGAAGAATGATCCCCCTGACCACCTGGAAGCCAGCTGTAAGGTGAATTGGTAGCAGCCTGAGCCTTCAAATGAGAAAGGAGAGGGATGGATGAGGGGGCTCAGAGGGCCCTCACTGGATGTCAGGGAAACACACTAGCCTGGATGTGGACAGAGGAGATCATGAAATAACAGATTTAGAACTGGAAGGAACCTTAGGGGAGATCTAAGCTCCCCACAATTTATAGGGAAGGGAACTGATGCCCAGAGAAATAAAGCAATCTACCTAAGGGGGCAGAGTTGGGAACTAGACCCAGGTCCTTTAAACTAAATGCAGCCCTCTCTCCCATCATCTCATGCTGACTTCCTGGTGTGTAGAACTGGTTCTTGTACAAGAAGCCAGGCCCATGATGTGACCAAGTAGAGATTTGGAAGGGTTAGTGACAGTAGTTACATGCTGTCCCTCCCTCCTGTGGAGACAAAACAGGCCCCATTTACTCCTTCATTTATTATTTTTAAAATGTTTTTCAAGAATTAAAAAAAATATTCATATCTTATTTTTTCCCACCACTTTCATTTCCAAATAAGCCCTTTCTCCATCTCCTCTCTGAGAGTCATACATTATAGCAAAGAATAAAAAAGAAAGAGGAAAAAAGACAAGTTAGCAAAACTAACCAGCAATCAACTGTCTGATAGCATATGTGGTGTTACACACCCATAGTAACCTACGTCTTCAAAGATTCCCTTTACTTTTAACAGAGCTCTTTGCTTTTGACTGATTGCTCTGACCACATCTTCAGGCATCTTTTATTATTTCCCCCCCAAGAAAAAGCACTGGGGAGAGGGAAGGGGAAAAGAGAGTGGTGAATGTGGAAAACAAATCATGTATTTTCCTTTGCAAAATGTGGGTAGCAAGAGGGGGGAATTTATGCAAGTAAATATAGTCTATACACAGAATTTTAAACTCTTAGAATTTAACAAAACCTTAGATATCATCTGGTCCTTTCAAAGTATCCCTGATATGTTTTGCTTGAACACTTCCAGTGAGAGGAAGCTCACCCCTCGGCATGGTCATGAATTCCATTTTGGGAGAGCTCTAATATTTAGAAAAGTTCTTAATTCTATTTAGCCCAATTCTATGTCTATAGAATTTACCTAAATCTTCACTGTAGTTAACTAGAACAAAAAGGAAGAAATAAGATCAGTCTGGCATGAATTGCTCTTAGTGAATCCATGCAAAAAAAAAGAAAGAATGAAAGAAAGGAAGGCAGGAAGGAAGAAAGAAAGAAAGATAAAAAAAGGAAGAAAAGAAGGAGGAGGGAGAAAAGTTGGTTTGATCACTGGTTTCTTGTCCTAAATGTTCCCAAACCACCTGGTTTTCTTTCCTCGCCAGAGAACCCACTGCCAGCAATGTCAGCATGAACAGACACCAGGGAATCTCAGGGTTTCAGAACCCAGACAGGAAGCCCCCATCAAGGTAAGGTGAAGGCACAAATCTTTTCTTTTCCCTCTGACACATGGGGCATCAAGGCCTGCCTCTTAGGGCCATGACTACACTGGGATATTTGGGCACTGCAAGGGTCACAGCCTGAATTCCATTTTCCCTCAAGGCCCAGTTATTTCCAAGGTAGGAGAGGTGCTAGTCTGAGGACCAGATGAGGGAGGCGTTTCATTGACTCAGTCTGTCAGAGCTGGAAGAGGCTTTGGGAGCCACCAATCCCCTAAGTTCTCCTGGAGGATCAGAGCCACCTTTGCATCAGACTGATGCTCAAAACCCTTTTCTGGTGGTTGAATAAGGTGTGGGGACAGGGAAGAGAGGCACATTCTAGGAGCCAACATTCTAGTCATTACTTCCTCATTCATTGACCAACTGAGCTATCAGTCAGCATTAGCTCAGAGTAATCACCAACTAAAACTGTGTCTGGCTGGTCTGATATTGACTGGCACTTCAGCCAGCCAGTGACACTGGAGGAGAGAGGGAGAGGCATAGTCTTCCGCTACTTGGTGATATGTAACCAAACTATTTTTGCTGTACCTTTAGGTATACAATTTCTGTCTGGTGCAGGGTGGGCTGACCACTCTTCATGATGGCATGCATTCATTCCTCTGCCACCTTCTCTCCACCTCCCTTTGCTGGTGCCTTCCTCTGAGATGACTTCCCACTTATCCTGTATATATCTCGTTTGTACATATTTGTTTGCATGTTGTATCTTCCATTAGAACTCGAGCTCCTTGAGGACAGGGATTGTTTTGCCTTTATCTTTATCTTTATCTTTATCCATTAGCACAGTGCTTGGCACACAGTAAATGCTTATCTAAAATTTTGCTAGGGAAAGACATGAAGTTTAATCTACCTTTTTTTTTCCTTTGGAAAATCAGGTCAACATTTGTCCATTTCCAGTTTCTCGTCCCCTCTTATTGTGTATTTCTTAAAGCTTTACTGACTGTGACTTTATGATTCTTTCACTGTCCATGGATATAATCTATCTGGCCTGGAGATTTGGACTCATTTTAAAGGGACAGGTCTTGTCTTATCATCTCCTTACCTTTCTTGAGCTTTGATTCCTTCTTAACTATCTCTATCCTTTTTAACTTGTTCTGTTCTTTCCAGTCGAAGCATCATTTTCCTTACTGGAGAAGACAGAACACCCTCCCCCAACCCCCCAAAAAATCAGGAACTGGATAGAGCTTCTTTCTCCCTCACCCATTAATATGATACCAACTGCCCCAAGCAAGACAGTTCATCCTTTTTTATTCTCCTGGCTCAGAATAATAGCTAATTTAAAAATACTAACATTTATATAGCCCCTTTGAAGTTTGCAAAGATATATACATATATATATACACACATACAGACAATATATAATCATACATACATATGTGATACATATATACATATATACATATATGTATATGTGTGTATATATGTATATATATACGTGTATAGATAAAAAAAATCAACTTTGACCTGCACAACAACTGAGCGAAGAAAACCCTATTATTATCCCCATTTTACAAATGAGGAAACAGAAACTGAAAGAGTCACCGGTTTAGTGCCCAGCGTTACTAACCTCAGAGGGGAAATCTGGTCTCGTCTTCTTGATTCCATATAAAGCATTCTCCCTATTGTACCACCTTGAATAGATCTGCCTGTCCCTAGCATTTATGACAAATGGTAGCTCATTCTAGATTTTAGTTTCTTTGGCCTGGTCTTACTGGACAAGGCTGTTCTTTTGTACTGGTCTTTGGTGACACATCCTCCTTTTTCTGCTTTTTTCAGGTAGAGAGCATCAGAAAGCTTTGGGGAAAGGCAGGTATATTCTTCCTTTTCCTGATGCTTCCTTTTCTCCCCCATGAGAGTCATTTGTGATGAAATTGTCATGGTTTTGTCTACTGGGGCCTGTTAGCTTAGACCACATTTATGCTTAACTTTTATGGTCATGGGATCACATTTTTTTTAACAGAGTGGAGGTCTGCTGTCTTAAAGTCTAAGAAATGCATCTAAATTTTCCCAGTGTCCTCTTCCTATGCCACTACAAGCTCTAGAATGACCTGTCAGATGATGGTGCTATATAGCTAAACATGTTGTTTTTGTTCAGTTGTGTCCAATTCTTCATCACCCCATCTGGGGTTTTCTTGGTAAAGATACTGGAGTGATTTACTATTTCCTTCTCCAGCTCAGTTTACAGATGAAGTAACTGAGGCCCATAAGGTTAAGTGACTTGCCCAAAGTCACATAGCTATTAAGTGTCTGAGGCTAGATTCGAACTCAGGAAAATGAGTCTTTCTGACTCCAGGCCTAGCACTCTACCTACTGCAACATCTAGCTGCCCATAGCATCTCCTATCTCCGTGTGTTTGCAATGATCATCTCTTATATCTGGAACGAACTCCCTCTTCACTTCTATGTCCTAAAGTCCCTATTTTCCTTCAAGACTCAACTTGAGCACCACCTATTTCATGAAGCCATTCTTACCTCCCTCCTCCAACTCCAGGGGCATCCCCTCCCTAAATCTTGTATTCATTTTGTCCATGTATATTGCACTGGTATTACTTTTGTATATATACTAGATTCCAATATGTGTACATGTCTCCTATTGGATGACGACCTTCCTGAGGGCAGAGACTGATTTAATTTTGTCTTTTGTTATTTGTAACGCTAGGACTTAGCACTGTGCCTCAAACATAATAAAACATTTAATAAACACTTGTTGATTGACCTGGATATAGAAGCTAGTACTGTATTGATAAGAGTGCCCATCAGTTGGGCATTATGGCCTTGGAAGATATCCACCTTGGTACAAAATGCTTGCTAGGTCTGTGCTGGAGGTAATTCCTGTAATCAAGTTATTATCTTTTAAGAGAACAGGGAAAAGGTCTCTTATGAACTCAGAACAGGACATCAAAGAGCAGTCCTGACTATCTCTAGACCAGACCTAGAGTCTCTCATTTCTTTGGAATTCTCTTGTTTGGAATGATTTTGGAAGCTGGTAAAATCACCTTTAGAGCAGCTAGATGGTTCAGTGGATAAAGTACTGGGCCTGGAGTAAGGAAGATCTGAGTTCAAATTTGACCTCAAACACTTACTAGCTGTGTGACTCTGCTCAAGTCACTTAACCTCTGTTTACCTTAATCCACGGGAGAAGAAAATGGCAAACCACTCTAATATCTTTGTCAAGAAAACCTCATGGGTAATATGGTCCATGGAGTCACCAAGACTTGGGCACAAGTGACATGATTGAACAACAACAAAGTCACCTTTGGTGATCACAGAACCCTAGGCTGTCAAGACTTGAAGGGACCCTAGAACACAGAACACCTGGACTGGAAGAGCCCTTAGAACACCGAATGTCAGAACTGAAAGGCACCTTAGGATACAGAAATTCAGAACTGGAATATACTATAGAAACTTGGAATGTTAAAGCTGAAAAAGACTACCGAGACCTTTGAACATAAATCTATGATTGTGTAAACATAGGTTATTTGTGCTGAAGGGGACCTGAAAACACTGAATGTCAGAAGCTATGAGGTGGAGCTGACTGACAGCTTAGAATGCAGACATGCCCAGAGAGAAGGGGCGTTAGATACAGAATGTGGCACCTGGAAGGGGAAATGGAAAGAGACCGTATCATCTCATCTATCTCTGTCACTTTACAGAGGAGGAAGGAGAGCCAGAAAGGGCATGGCCTTACTGGGAGTTAGTAGCCAAGCTGGGACTCAAACCCAGGTCTCTTGACCCCCAAAGTTTAGCATTCTTTCCATTTGACTCCGCAGTCTCCCTATCTGATTCTGGATAACACATTAGAATGGCTGGATGCAGAGGAGGAACCTTCCATGTAGTAGTACAAGTCCATTAACAATAAGCGGGTGTAGTACAGAGGAAAGAACACTCACCTAGGACTCGGAGGGTCTGGGTTCAGATCCCAGCTTGGTCACTCATGACCTGTGTGATGTTGGGCAAGACATTTAACTTCTCTGGGGTCTCGATTTCCTCATCAGGGGTTTGGACTAGATGGCCTCTAAGATGCCCTCTTGGTCGGGTATTCTTTCCTTAGGGTCCATGGATAGATTTTAGAGGGCCCATGAACATGGGTGGGAAAAAAACTATGTCTTTATTTTTTACTAACCTCTAACTGATATTTAGCATTTCCTTCAATTATGAATTTTAAAAAATGATTCTGAGAAGGGGTCACTTCTGGTTTCACCAGACTTAATAAAAAAGGTTCACAATCTATGGACTAGATTTATGATCCTACAATTCCCCCCCCCCATATTATTTTTTTCTAATTACACATAAAGATAGTTTTCAAAATTTATTTTTGTAAAATTTTGAGTTCCCAATTTTTTCCCTCCTTCCCTCCCCTCCCCTCCCCCCTCCCCAAGACAGCAAGAAATCTGATAAAGGTTATACATATACAATCATGTTAAACATATTTCCACATTAGTCATGTTGTGAAAGAAGAATCAGAACAAAAGAATCAGAACGAGAAAGAAAAAACAAAAAAGGTGAAAATAGTATGCTTCAATCTGCATTCAGAATCCATAGATCTTTCTCTGGATATGGATAGCATTTTCCATCACGAGTCTTTTGGAATTGTCTTGGATGATCTTATAATCTTAACAAGATGCAAAGGGGATAGAGATGCTACCCTGGGAAGGTCTCCTGAACTGGAAAGGGCTCTTCTTAGCCCTTGTAACCCTTTTCATTGCAGTAAGGGTCATGAGAGTTAAATTAATCCTATGGAATCCCATATTGCTAACCCCAAATCTCCTAGGTGGGATATGTGTGTGTGTGTGTGTGTGTGTGTGTATGCTGGGGTGGGGGGGTTGCAGAGAAACATCTTCCCCAGGTAAAATTGGGAGAGGAAGCTATGTTTACCAGCCATCTGAAGTTCTTAAAATGTATGCCCCGGATTGTCTTTGAAAGACAAATGGCCATTCTCCCTGCTGCCCATAACCTTTCAGGGATATCTTTATTGTTACTTCTAATTTTAGAGAAAACGAACATTTCCTGAGATTCAATTTCTTTCATAATTGTTGGAAGGAAACAAAATTGTCTGCTGTAAACATTCACTGCATTGTGTGAAAAGTATTATCTTTATTAAAGGCCAAGGGGAATACTAATACATTCCAAATGAAGGCCTCCTTTGAATTTTCCCAGATAGCTTTTCTCTCTGATGGGCCCATTAATGTTGCTTCAAACATTTAGCAGCTTAGATATTGGAACTTAAAATATATTATTTAACAAGCAGGCTACCACGAAGACTTGGGTGCGGTAAGATCATTCTGCCTTCTCCTGAGCCGTTTTCTATTACAGAAAATAGAAACGACTGTTCCATTTGTCTGTGTGCGTGCTCAGGGCTGATGGAAAAAAATCTCATTAGTTCTATCTGACATATACTCAATACACTCTATGTACATAGGGGTTTTTCCCCCCTCCATTTTATTCTACAGCTGCAAAATGATACCAAATTTCATCAGATTGGAAGGAAAACTAAAGTCCTGGAACATTTCCCTTTAAGGGTCTATATTTATTCAGAATTCATGAATCACTTTCCAGTAATACAACTATAATTATTCTTAAAGTGTGAAGTTTGAAGGTTTAATTTGAAATACTTGCAAAAAGCTTTTTTTTTTCACTTTGATAGTTTGTAATCTTCACGGTAATCTTATCAGTTAGTGTCTTCACACCAGAGTAAGGAAAAGACAATTTAATAGAATCTCCAGCTCTTCATTCATGTTTTAATTAAAGTAATAAAAACCATGGCATTTTTGCCCTTTATAAAACATGTGCATACACAGACCTGAATTCTGCCCTCTGGGGTGACACAGAACAAGACCAAGCCTTTTCCTTTCTGCATGACAGCCTTCCAGATATTCAAAGACATTGTTCATGCTCCCACCTCAAGTCTTCTCCAACCTCAATATTCTTGGTTCCTTTAAGTGACCCTCCAAGGAGATTTTTTGAGTCCCGTTCTCATTCTGGCTTGCCCGTATTCCTCCTAAAATGTGGTACCCAGGGCTGGCCATAATATATAGTCCAGATGCCTCATCAGGGCAGAGGGTTCATCATTATTATCTTCCCCTCCCTGACTCTAGACCCTGGGCTTTTGTTAAGGTGACTTAATACCCCTATTAGCTCATTATACTGCTGACTCATACTGAACTTGCAGTCACTAAAACCCCCTAGGGTTTTTCCCACTCAACCACTATTTCTGGCCATGTGTCTCATGTGCTCCCCTTTTCAGCTCATATAGTTAATTTAGAAAGCATCTCTATTATAAATCTAATAACCATTAAGATAAGCATATAGAGTAAAGGGACGAGCCCACCTGATCCTCCCTTCCCCAACCTTTAACAAAGCAGAATCAAAATAATTAGATGTTTTCGTTCGGTGTCCCCATCTAGGCTAATCTGAAATTCTACCACTTTTGGCCTTATTTCCTTCCTTCCTTGCTTTCTCCATTGATTTCTTGAGCCTTTACATTCATATTATTACATTTACGGTAGCTCAATTTCATTTTATTACATTCAAACCATCCCCTCTAGCCTGTAGAGATCTTTTTGGACCCTGAATCTGTCATTCAACATATTAGCTCCCCCTCTCAGCTTTAAGGCATCTGTGAATTAGATGAACATGTCAGCAAGTCAGTGTCAAAAAATGTTGAAATTCACAGAGCTATTGAAAGAGCCCTGGGGCCCTCTATTAGAGACCTCCCTCTGGGCAGTCCTTAATCTATTAATGACTATTCTTTGGATTTGGTTATTCGACCAGTTTCTGAACTCACCTAACTGTATGATCAAACCCATACTTCTTCATCTTGTCCAAATGATATCAAGAGGGATTCTGTGAAATTCTTGGTGAAATTCAGGCGTTCTGATGATGTCAGCAAGGAAATCTGTCTAATTAGAGAGGTATGAACTGGAGGAATTGGTAGCAGATAGGGCCTTTCCTCCTTCTTTCTAATAAATCTGCCTTGGAACCCACTGTCTGTTCTATTCCCTAAGTGATATGGGTCTAAAGCTACAAAAATACACAGCTGCTACTGATGTTTAGCTCTGAGATGTATTCTAAGGCCCAATGAACCCCCCTTGACCAGAAAACCTAATTAAAAAGAACAACCCCTCTTCTGGGAATTCTAGTTAATCAAGATTATATTTTATCAAGGCATTTTTAGGGGTATTTTCTTCTCAATTTCTTTTCTTGGGAAGCATTGTCATACAGGAGACTGAGTGACAGACTTGGAACCAGGAAGACCTGAGTTTGAATTCTGCCTCTGACACTAACTGTATGACCACAGGCAAGTTATATGACCTCCTTGAGCCTCAGTTTCCTCATCTGTAAAATGAGCTGGCGAAAGAAATGCCAAACCACTGCAGTATCTTTGCCAAGAAAACCCCAAACAGGGTCATGAAGAGTCAGACAAGATGGAAATGACTGAATAACAAGAAGTTTCAGACCCTTGAAATGATGAGAGAAGCATAGTCAATAGCTCTTCTGTCTGTGGGCTTATTCTAGTCCTGGTTATTTGGTTATTCATCAAGATATTTTTGGTTTTCAATTTCCTCACGTCATGAATATTTCTTTAACCTCTGGCAGTTTCTCTGACATATTCAAAGCTATTAGAAACATAATTCCATGCAAGAGAACTTACTCAAAGACTGAACTCTGAAATCTCTTAGAAAACATAGGCCCTGGAGAATTTGCTATACACTTATAGAATCTGATTTAAAAAGAACAACAGCTAGCATTTATATGATACTTTAGAATTTGCAAAGCATGTTACAAACATCTCATTTTATCCTCTCAACAAGCACTATTATTATCCTTGTTTTACAGATGAGGAAACCGAGGCAGCAGACATTAAGTGACTTACCCAGGGTCACACAGTCAGAAAGTACCTGAGACTAGATTTGAACTCAGGTCTTCCTGACTTCAGGTCCTGTGCCCTAACCACTGAGCCACCTAGCTCTCTCTCTCCTTCAGTCATCAAGAGAACTCAGAGAAGGCCCTCCCCACATATCGAGTGGGGTCTCCTGTGAGGAGGTCCTAGGAGGACCTAGATAAGGGTCACATGGAAGGGGCAGACACAGATGAGCTGCTATCTGCATTGCTGAAGGGCAAGCCCACAATGTGGAGATCACAGATCTGTTGGGGATATTAAGATGAACAGAGATCCTTAAAGGTCATCCAGTCCCACCTCCTATCCAATGCAAGCAACTCATTTACGTCTTCCTGACACATGTCTGTTTCAATAACTCTGGTGATAGGAAATTCACTGTCTTACTAGGTAGCCAACTCCATTTTTAGACAGTTAATTGGTAGGAAGCTTTCCTTGGAAATGAGATGAAAGCTGACCCCTTGTCAGTCAGTCAAATAGCATTTATTAAGTGCCTACTATGTGTCAAGCACTGTGCTGATTAAACACTTGTTACTTCTATCCACCAATTCTAGTCCTATCTACCAGAACAAGCAAAACAAGTTTAACTGTTCTTTTACATAATAGCCTTTTAGGTATTTAAAAACAGCTAGCATATCTCTCCTAAATCTGTTTATTCTCCAGCCTACACATTCCCAGTTCTCTTAACAGACTCTCAATATGGCACTGTAGCATTCCCTCTGGGCTACCTCCCCAATCCAGAACTCAGAGTTTTGCAGGTTAGGTGGGATGGGGGAAGGGAATGACTTTCCCCAGGTTTGAAGGTACTCTGTGGGTCTATACTTCCAGAATGATCAAGCTTTCACTGGTAGAGTTCACCTTTAATAGTGAGCCAATAGCTACAATTACATCAAAGTAAAAACATTTACTAAGGTGGCTTATTAGGAAGAGTAGCTACAAAACATTCCCCCTCTCCCCCAAAAAACTGGGGTTGTACTCTCTCACAAATAGACACAACTATGGAAAGGATGAGAACAAACTTAAGAGTATGTTGGCACCAAGGTAAACTGCAGCAAACAAATAAATAATGGTCAAGGCAACTCATACCTCCAATATTTCAGAGCCCTCACTGAGTTGCCTGAAAATGTTGGGGGTTATGAATCTGGTCAAGAAGACAACTTTTCTGCCTTGAAGTCTGTCTGCATGCTGGGTGCTGGGTGCAAAATCTCTGCTTGGTGGCTTGCTCAGCTGGGTTTTCTGGGCCCGTTACTCTTTGGAGTACAATTCTCAACTGCCAGGGCTGGCTCTTGCTTCAATTCATACTTGTCTCTTTTCTCTGCTGCCAGAGGTCATAACTCCTTGAAGTTGCTTCTTGCCCCTCTGCTCCCTGCTGGATGTAATACTTCCTACTTGGTGGGGGGGGGGGTAGCTCTACTTTGCAAGAAGCTATAAATAACATGGTTTTGAGGGGATATTCTCTTCTCACTTTCATGGCTTGGGGTCAAAGTCTACAAAGTTGTTCCCTGACTCAAAATATCAGTACTGGCAAGCCTGGCTTTTTAAAAGTCACTTGGACCATGGTCAATTTTCTGCCAGTCAATGCCAACCTCTTCTTCTAATTCAATCAGGGAAGTTTTTTAACATTTGGTAATTCTATTTTGGGTTATTCCATTTAGCATATTGACCCCTCTTCTGTTACCAACTTTTTACTTTCTGAGATTATGTCAATGAGGAGGAAACTAATTCCACCCAAGCCAATTACCATCACCATATCCTTCTGAGTATCCTTAAATTCCTGCTAGCTCTCTTCTCACCATGCTCAAGCTTGTCACCATCTCTTCCCCTACTCGTCAATAGTTCAAGGGCATTTGCAATGTCCAAAATGGTGAAAAGAGACAGGCTGAGTATGGTTCAGTGTAAACAGCACAGTCTCTGAATCAAGAGGCCTGGGTTTGAATCCGGATGACTATTTATTTACTGCATTATCAATGAGGGATCAAGGCTACTGTAGTTTGAGGCAGGGAGAAGAGATTTGCCTATTATTGTCTAAAGAATCCATGTTCCCCCTTCCTTCCTCCCAGCTGCCCCCAATTCCAATCCTTAATTTTAAGTCTTCTAAGTAATAAAGAATCTTTCATTTAACGGTGATTCATTTGGAAAGTTTCGTCAGACCAAGAAGCTAGATAACTAATACAACCATGTAAGATAGTCAGAGATCCATGTTCTTGATAAAGAAACCATTCTAGTAAACTGGGGGTAATAACCCCAGCTTCCTCATTGTGTTCCAACCTAGCTTATCATTTTAGTTTTGATCTATGGTTCTTTTTGGTTTTTTGTTTTGTTTTTGGTCACCATGTTATATTCACAAAAGTCAAAATATAGAAGCCAAGCAGAAAGTAACCAAACCTCTTTGAACTCATTGAAGGCCCTACTTACCACAAAAATCACAACAGCAGGCATAGCCGTTAAGCACAGTGGGAGATAGAGGATCTGGGGGTGTGCAGGTAGTTAGACATCTTCTTTGAAGCCAACGTATCCCTTGGAAACAATGAGACTATAACAACTAGCAGCAGACACATTTCTGGCAATGGTGATCTGATCTGACCACCGAGAAAGTAACATGGAAGTCATGTGATTTTTATAAAACTAGTTAACATTTATAAAGTATCTACTCTATGCCAGGCACTGTGCTAAGCGCTTTATAAATATTATCTCATTTGATCCTCACAACAACCCTGGGGGGGGTGTAGGTGCTATTATTATCCCCATTTTATAGATGAAGAAACTGAGGCAAACAGGGGTTAAATAACTTGCCCTGGGTGACACAGCTGGTTAGTTGTCTGAGGTTAGATTTGAATTCAGATCTTCCTAATTCCAGGCACAGCACTCTACTCACTGCTCCAGAACACTTGAACAAAACTGTGATTCCCAATTTTTCTACCAGCAGTAATCCTGGGATTATTCCTCCCTAATCTGCTGTGGCAATCTGTGTGTCTCCTATAGAACTATACAGCTAGAATTGACCCAGGAGGGCACGTCCAGTCTCTGTTCCCGGGAAAGCAAAGATCTTTGGAGAGAGGCTCTCTAGAAGTCTGTACTTGAATGTGAGTTGGAGGAAGGAACCTGGGGCTTTGCCGGAGCTAGTCAGATTGTGAGGGAGAAGTTGTCCCTGATGAAACTGGCTGCCAAATGAACCTAATGAAGAGAGTGCCTTGGAGGCTACCCTTCCTCCACTCCCGAAGAGCAATGCTTATGGAAGAGGGGGAATCTTCTCCTCTCAGTTCTTAATGTCTTAGCTCTCTGCAAATTAGCAGGTGGTGTCTGGCCCTACACCTCTGCTATCAACCTAAACTGTTTGTTCATTTAATTGATGGCAGTTGTCTTCATTAGGGGATGCTAGTATACCAAAGCAGTGTCTGCCAAGCCTGGCAAAGTGATAAATTAAGCTTGTACCTTCTCTTTTGTTCCCAGGGCTAACAGCTCTTTAAAAAAACAACACCACCTTTTTGATGTATTATTAGGATATGTGGGAAGGATTTTCAACAACAGGTTGTTTTTCAAAGCCTCCAGCTCCTCCTCCAACCTCTAAGCGATCAGACCCCTGCTCAGAGAGCTGTAATCACAAAGATTTTAGGGGCTAACAAAATACAGTAGAAACAGGTTAATTATTTTGGTTTCAAAGCTGATCAGTTTTTTTTTATTACATTGTGATTTTTCCCAAGACATTCCCTCCCTGCATGAAAAAAAATAAGGGTATTGGATATACTCTAATTGCTAGAGTCACTTTACTCCAGGAACACTAGAGCCCAAGTCACAGAATCTCAGCATCAGAAGGGTCCTCAGAGGCCATGAATCTAACCCCTACCTGAATAAGAAGACCTACTACAATGCAACTAATTGGTCATCATCAAGATGCTGGCCCAGGGGTGAAGTTTGGATTCTGTCAAAGGGCTGCACTTGAGGACCTAGAAGGCCACATGTGGCCTCAAGGCTGCAGGTTCCCCATCCCTGTGTTAGCCTTTGCTTGGAAACCTCCGGTGACAGGGAACTCATTACCTCCCAAAGCAGCCCATTCCATTTTTTGTTGGCTCCAATAATTAGGAAGTATGTCTTGAACTCAAGCCTAAATTTGCATCTTTGCTACTGCCATCCACTGTTCCATTTGTGGCCAAGCCAAACCAAGTCAAGAACTTCTTTTATGGGATAGATTTTCAAAAACTTGAAGGCAGTTTTCATCTCCTCCCACCCCCCTTAATTTTTCTCCAAGTGAAACATCCCCAGACCGTTCCGATAATCCTCACATAGCATGAACTTATGGGTCTTAGTCATGCAGCCTGGCCAGCGCAGGGGCACCAAGGGGAGAAGAGCTTGGCCCAGATGTCTAACCTTCAAACCGCTGTTGTTTATCCTTTAAACAACCTTTGGGGCTACAACTCAACTCATGAACCTCAGTGTTAAACAGCTGCTATCAATTCCCCTGTAGAATATTGTGGGCCTAACCCCTCCTCTATGAAGCGTACCATGACCACCAGCCTAAGCTCCTCTTGGCCTTGGATACAACCTATGGTCTATACTATACGATCTAAGACTGGAAACTCCCAGGTTCTTTGTACTTTCTCTCCTGTAGTGCTTGAAGGGGCAGGATCTGTATTAGATTGTGCCCATAGAATAATGGGAGTCAGCTCCTAAGAGCCCAATGTCTGGGATCAGAAGACCTGGGTTCACATTTCTATCTCCATCAATCACTTGCTGGGGGTGACCTTGGGCAAAAAAAAAAATCACTTAATTCTCTCCAGGCCATAATTTCTTCATCT
>NW_020948375.1:0-30302 GCF_900497805.2 Vombatus ursinus | reverse complement strand
CACCACCACCATCACTACCATCATCATCACCATTATTATCACCACCACCATCACTGCTCCTACCACCATCATCATCTTCATCATCATCACCATCACTATCAGTATCACCATCCCTTCTATAAACATCTTCTTCAGCAGCAGCAGCAGCAGCCCCACCAAATATTGGCTCTGTCATATACTATTTGTGTGAACTTGGGCAGGTCCTTAACCTTTCTGAACCTCTGATCCTTGTCTGTGAAATGAGGTTAGAAGGACATGAGTTCCATGAGGGCAGAGACAGTCTCACTTTTTCATTTGTATCTCTAGTGCCTCATATGTTGCCTGTCACATGCATAAGGCTTGTTCATTGCATGACTGATCAGACTTGCCCCTCAGAACACATAATAATCCTTTACAGAGGCATGGTGCTTTCACGGTTTTAAAAATCTGAATTCCTTATATCTCCTCTTTCTGTGAGGCAGGAAGAGCAGGGATGATCATTCCCATTTTTCAGATGAGGAAACCGAGGCTCAGAAAGTTTAAAGGACTTGTCCCAGGTCATAAAACTAGGAAGTAACCAAGGGGGTGGGTGAGTGTGGAGGACTAGAACCCAGTTCCATAACTCTGAGGCCAGTGTTCTTCCACTGTACCAAACCATTTCTCTTCTGCAAAAGAAATCTGGTGCTGTCCTTTTAGCTGCCTTTCTGCTCCCATTCTCTCCTTTAAAAAAAAAATTGGACAGTATCTTATCCTAAACTGACACTCTGTCAAATAGAGGGCTGAAGACTATAACTTCTTATGTGTAGAGTGATTTTATGAATTCAGGGGGGACTGAAATACAATTTTGTCCAGCTTGTCTGTGTTCATAATGACCAAGCGAAATTAATCACAGTGGAGAATCCCCCCGCATCAGTTATTCGAGAGATTTCTAATAGAATCTTTCTGATTCATGTCTCGCAGTATATCAGATCTGGAGTGCTCTAGACCTTCTCAAAATCCACACAATTATGCCTTCTGGTTGGCCTGTCATTTTCCTAGAATAAAAATGTCTCTTAAAAAAAGAGGCATACACATAAACCAAAAGGAGAAAATAAAAATAGTTACTTACTGCAGCATTGGACCTGCACTGGGGGATGATTTAATCTCACACCCAAAGCTTTATTTACCCCAACCAGTATAGGAATGAGGCAAATGGGGTGAGCTAGGGAAGCCGCTTCGATTCACGCAACACCCCCAATTTGGCTCCTGCTGTCCTTTTTTCTTTTCTCTGCTCCGTAAGTTATTGTTTTTGTGGGCCCTGGAATTGCTATCCCATAGGCTAGAAAACAGCTCTATAATGGGGGACCGTCAAATTATACACTAGTTTTTGTTTATTAAAAATGTATCCCAGAAAAGATCACATTAGTCCCAGAGGACTTTTGTTCAGGAAATTTTCCAGTTCACAAAAAGGTTACAGTAGCTATCAGGCAGATATACTTGCCCTAGGCAAGATGCACCATGCCAATGGAGAGAAAGATTTAGCAAGGCAACTTTTATCCCCATGAGGATGGAGAGAGACTGACAGCCTTCAAATGACAAAAACAACAATGACCCTTGGAATAAGGGAGTCTCCTATAGGTTTGAAACCATTCACTGGTTCATTCAAAAAACATTCCCTAAACTCCTACTACGTGCAGAACACTATGGGAAATCCAAGAATAAGATTCCTTCAAAGATGAGGTGCTACCTACCAAAGACGAGGTGCTTTCAGAGAACTTTCAGTCTAATAGAAAATAAGGCATAAATTGGTAATATGCTCTACATGACTGAATATGTATAACCTATACCAAATTGCTTACCGTCTCGGGGACGAGGGATGTGAAAGAAGGAAGAAGAAAATTTAGAACTCAAAATTTTTTTAAAAAAAGAATGTTTTACATGTAATTGGGGAAAAATAAAATATTATTTAAAAATAAGGCATATATAAGGTAATTATAGTGCAAAGAGGGACTCAATACAGGAGGTACAAAGTGAAATTTACTCAGTTGTGGAACATTAATGTAGCACCTGTTTATAGAACACTGTGCTGGGCACTGGGGGAGAAAAAGGTGTTATCTAAAACTGCCTCTGCCCTCATGGAGTTTATAGTCTAGTGGTTAGAAAGTTCGAAGAAGAAGCAATCAAGACCAGGCTTTAGGAAATGTAGAAATTTTTGTAGTTTTTGTTTGTTTGCTTGTTTTATTATGATGCATTTAAACAGCAGCAACAGCAGCAACAACAATTCCGAACCATGGAATTCCAAAGCTGGAAAAGTCAGGTCTTCTGAAGTTTTTAGTCCAATTCTACACCCAGGCCATAATTCTTAGGGTCATAGATTTAGAGCTGGAAGGGAACTCTAAGGTTTCCAAGTCCAGCTCTAATAGAGGTTAGATGACCTGCCTCCATTTGCAGATGGAGTAAATGGCAGTCAGGATTTGAACCCAGGTTCTCTGATTCCAAACTCAGTATTCAGTTCACTATACCATGCTACTACCTACAATGTCCCTGACCAATGCATTCTTAACTTCTGCTTGAATATCTTCAGTGACATGGAGCTCACTACTTTATAGGGCAGTCCATTCAGTTGTTGGACAACTGCATATTGAGTTGAAACCTTATCTCTCTATAACTTGCTCTAATTGGCTCATGACAACAACATTCTTCTGAGACTCCAGGGGATTATTCTGCTTCCATTTAAACTTGAGAACCAGGAATTTCTCTGCTTGACTGCTAGCAAAGACACTAAAATTTCCTTTTAAATGTCTGTAAAGGAAGATGCTGAAGTAAAATGCCTACTGTATGCTCTGCACAATCAATAGGAAGTACATTAATGATATTCCTAAAGCACAGATCTTACCATGTCAATCTTCTTCTCAAGAAGCTGTGATAGGGGGCAGCTAGGTGGCACAGTGGATAGAGCACCGGCCCTGGATTCAGGAGGACCTGAGTTCAAATACGGCCTCAGACACAAAACGCTTACTAGCTGTGTGACCCTGGGCAAGTCACTTAACCCCATTGCTAAGCCAAAAAAAAAAAAAAAAGAAGAAGCTGTGATGAGGGCAGATAGATGGCACAATCAATAGAGCACAGGCTCTAGAGTCAGGAGGACCTGAGTTCAAATTCAGCCTCAGACACTTACTAGTCGTGTGACCCTGGGCAAATCACTTAACTCCTACTGCCTTAAAACAAAAACAAAACTTCTGATGGCTCCCTATTACCTCTAGGATCAAATAGAAAGTCTTGTGTCTGCATTTGGAGCTTTTCACAGTCTGAATAGTTGACATTTCCAGATACATGATTTCGCTTTGTTCTCTCTATGGTCTAGCCAAAGTGGCCTGTTTGCTGTCCTCACACACAACATTCCATCCTCTGTCTCATCTCGGGCTCTTAGCATCCTAAGCTTTGGTCAAGATTCATTTCAAGTGCTACCTCTTCCATAGGGTCTTCCTGTTCCTCTCTGCCCTGGGGCCTCTACCCTGAAATTATTCTGTATTTCCTTTGTATGTGTTTTGCATATCTGCCTCATGAGAGTGGAGGACAGGCATTGTTTCATTTTTTCTTTCTCTCCAGTGCCTAGACATAGTAGGTACTTAATAAATGTTCGCTGATCAACTAGGAAGGTATTTCCAGAATTACAGCAGGGGGAAGCTTCAGGGGTCTCAGCCAATATCTGAACCTCCGTTGATAGGGAACCCACTCACTACCCACCAACAGAGCCCATTCCGCTTTAGGACGGCTCTAGTTATTAGAAAGATTTTCTTTACAGAGAATGGAGATCTGCTTTTTTATACCTTCCTCCCATCACTTCGAGTTCTGCCTCTGGGGCCAAGCAGAACTTCAATCCTTCATCTACCTAAAAGTCTTTCCAATGCTTGAGGACAACTATCTGCCAGCAGCGTACCTCCTTCAGCCACAATGAAGCCTCTGCTTTCAGCTCTCTGTCCAAATGCACAGAACATAGATAATTAATGAGGTCTACCACAGACTTTAATGCAAGCAGGTCCATTTGACATGACGAGTATCACTGAGACATGATGAGGTGACGCACAAAACTAGACTATAATTATGAAAGACATCCTTATCCTGAAAGAACAAAACAACTAAAAAAAGAGCAATGAAGTAGCATTGTATATTAAGATTTATTTATGTGAAGAAAATCCACATGCCAGAGAGGGAAAGCCAAGGAGAGAGTGTCTGGGTGAGAATCAGTGGGAGGGGAGGGAGGAAGCAACATTGTGATAAAAGTACACTGCGGATCAGTGGGGGTAAACTAAAATAGAAATGGGGGCCACTAAACCAGAAGTAAGATCCCTGCAGGCCTCATATTGATTTAGAAAACCGCATGTTTTGTATAGCCTATATCATATTGCTTGTTGTCTTGGGCGGGGGGAGGGAGAAAAAAAATTGGAACTCAAAACCTTATGAAAGTGAATGTTGAAAACTATCTTTATATGTGACTGGAAGAAATAAAATGCTATTAAGTGGAAAAAAGGGAAAATTTTAAAAAAAGAAGCAAAAAAGAGAAAACCATGTTTACATATTTGGTTTTTTATTAATATATTGACACATTAAAATCAGATAAGAACTACATTTTGATCTCATTCAGGCTTCAGTGGGGAGAGCTGCGGGCTGCATGTGGCCATTGGCCACGTTGGATACCTCTGCTATAGACCCCTTGGCCAGAAAGAGGAAATAGGTAAAAATTTGAGAAGCAGATCACAAAACCGGTACAGAGAGATGGTATTACAGTGATGGGGAATTTCCATTCTCCAAATAGTTGCTAAAGCCCTTTCTCCCAAAAGTAGATAATAAATTCTCAATTTGACTAAATGTTAATTTCTTTCTTTGGAAAGTAGAGATAGAGATAAAAGGAGCCAGGGGTTTTAGACCTGTGCTAAGTGCTGGACATACAGCGAGAGGGAAAAGACAGTCCCTGCCCTCAAGGAGCTCACAGTCTAATGAGGGAGACAACATGAAAACAATTATGTACAAACAAGATATGTAGGGGATAAATTGGTGATAATAGCATAGGAAAAGCACTAGCATTAAAAAATCAGGGAGGGGCAGCTAGGTGGCACAGTGGATTGAGCACTGGCCCTGGAGTCAGGAGGACTTGAGTTCAAATCGTGCCTCTGACACTTACTAGCTGTGTGACCCTAGGCAAGTCACTTAACCCTGATTGTCTCAAAAAAAAAAGTCAAGGAAATGAGCAGAGATCATGGCTACTTATATCCCTAGAAGAAGATTCAAGTAGGAAACCTCCAGGATTTTCACAGTGCTCTCATCAGGAAAAATGAACTGGGAGTTTAAATCATCCATGTAAGTCAGGGTCTTTGGGAAGGTAATGGATAAGACAGAAGAAGCTGGAGAAAGATGAATTCATTTGCCAAATCCCTCTAAGCTTTCCCAGTCATGGTGTCACAAGGAACATTAGTACTAGAAGGAACCTTAGAAAACATAGACTCTGACCTTCTCACTTTCTGGAAGAAAAAACTGAGGCCCTGAAAGAACAGCTATAACACTCACTACAGAATGATGTTGACCAGTCCTTAAAAGGCAGCTCAGGATAGAACACTGGGTCTGGAGTCAGGGAAATCTAAGTTCGAATCTAGCTTCAGATACTTACTAGCCATGTGACTCTGGGTAAGTCACTTAACCTCTGTTCACCTCAGTTTCCTCAACTGTAAAATGGGGATAATGATAGCACCTAACCTGCAGGGATCTCATCAGGATGAAATGAGAAAATGTTTGTAAAAAGCACTTAGTGCCTGGTACCTAGTAGGTGCTATATAAATGCTTATTCCTTGCCCTTCTCCTTATATCCCCCAATGTTTTCTTTCCCATGACTCATTTCTATATTCAATGCAAAAGCAGGTAGTGCCAGGGCACTGCTCTGTCTCTTGCCCTCACTGGACTCTGGTCTGAACACCACTCTGCTCCAATGAGAAAATACATTTATATTTAAGCCAACTCCAGGGACATGCCAGGGCCACGGCGGGGATTCTCTAGGTAGCAAGAGCATCAGAGGACACAGTGAGGTTTTCTGTAGGGGAGAGACAAGGTAGATACAGCAGGAAGTGAATTGCTAACTCCTACAATTGAAGGAACTTCAGAAACCAAACCCTCCTCTGCTTTAAGGAAGGTAGGTAGTCAGTCATAGTTACTGATAAAGATCATCGCAGCTGTTGCCAAGAACAGGGACATTACTAAGCACAGCTCTCTTCTATTTAATAAAGGAGGAAATGGTGGCCAATGTTGGGGAATGGACCTTCTTAAGTCAACACAGTAAGTTCCTGGTAGAATTGAAACTTGAACCCTGGCCTCCTGACACGTGGTCACATACTTCTTCTACTAGAAGAGGTATTCTTCTGAATTAAAATACAGCGTTAGAAAAACCCAACTGACGACTGAATACTTATCAAATAAGGCAATTAATTAAAAAAATCCTTTCATGCAGTTTAAAAAGTAAGAGTTTTATTAATTTGGTTTTCCTTTAGAATTTTAACTCTATAGCTTCATTTGTAAAACAAATAAACAAAACAAATAACCCTGCCCCCCTCCCATCTAGCTTTTTTCCACTCTTAGGTAGAGAATAAGGAGACTTAGGCTAGGTGTAAGAAAAATCTCCTAACAATCAGAATTGTACAAGGGTAAAATAATCTGCCTTGGTAGCTAGTGAGCTCTCCATCACTCGTGACATCTTCAAGAAAAGACAAGGCAAACCCTTGGCAGGCATGCTGGAAAGGGTATTCTTGTTCAGGTCTAGGCTGGTCTAGCTGGCCTCTGAGGTGGGTCCCTTCTTCTTATGAGATTCTGTAAGTGCACAGCCAGGGGCTCTGCCAATTATACCAGGCTCCTACCTCCTCCCAGACAACCTTTAAAGGGTTACTTCCTCCCAGGGAACTTGTCAGTTGTGAGGGCAGACTTTGATGCCCTATCAGAGGTCTCCTAGGCCCTGTGGGAGGATGTCCATAGCTTTGGTCAGGCAAGCCTTTCATGGTCCCTTATAATCCTATGACTCCCTGACGGCATTAATAGCTCACATCTACAATGTCCCAAAAGTCTTAGTACAGTTGTAAGCTATAATAATAAGATTTAATAGCTTACAACTGCACTAAGACTACTAGGGCACCCTCTATATAATTAATAATAATAATAATAATAATAATAGCATTTATATAGTGGCTACTATGTGCCAGGCATTGTGCTAAAAGCTCTATAAATATCTCATTTTATCCTCATAACAAACCTGGGAAGTAGGTGCTATTTTTATCCACAGTTGAGGAAACTGAGGCAAACAGGGTTAAGTGACTTACCAGAGTCACACAGCTAGTAAGTGTCTGAGGCTGAATTTGAACTCAGGTTTTCCTGACTCTGGGGAAGCTAGCTGGCGCAGTGGATAGAGTGCAGGGCCTGGAGTCAGAAAGACTCATCTTTGTGAGTTCCAATCTTGCCCTGGACACTTACTAGCTGTGTGACCCTGGACAAGTCACTTAACCCCGTTTACCTCAGTTTCATTATCTGTAAAATGAGCTAGAAAAGGACACAGCAAACCACTGCAGGAAAGCCCAAATGGGATTGAAATCAACTGAATAACAAGCTATAGAGAGCAATTTGCAAAGTGTTTTATGTCATTAATCTCATGATCTACAAGTCACAGAACTGGGGTTCAAATCCCAGCCCCACTACTTGTTTCTACCTGTGTGACCTTGAGCAAGTTATTTTATCTCTCTAGTCTCTTTAGCTTCCCCCTCCACAGAATGAGGGGGTTGGGCAAGACAACCTCTGAGGTCCCTTCCAGGTCTAGGATCTTTACAACCCCCGTGTGATTCAGACGCCATTATTGTCTTTATCTTGCATAGGAAGAAATGGGGATCCCAGGGATGAAGTGACTTGCCCTGGGTCACACAGGACAATGTCTTGAGCCAGATCTGAAAGTCAACTCTCCAGGGATCTATCAATGGGGAGTTATCTGTGGGTTAAGAAGCCTGTCAAGCTCTGTGTAAGTCCTGAAGAATGCATCTCCTGGCACATCTCCTCATCCAATGCCTCTTCTTTTGTCATTGTCTGGTTGTTATTTGGGCTTCACACCCTATGGATGATTACCCAGTGAACATCCCTCCTAAATGTGTCTGAAAACTTTGAGCAGGATCCACTCATTATTGCAACTGATACAATGTTATCTACAAGGACACAAATTTCTGGCCCTCCCTCCCCCCTCTCCCTCCAGGGATTATTTGGGAAAGTACAAAGTGAACAGATTAAAAAAACCTCTCTAATCAAGTGCACAAAGAGTCAGTTGGATCAGAGAGAGTTCTGTTCACTAGCTCCTGTGAGTTCCCTCTGATCTGCGACTGTGATGCCTTCTGTATTTGATGAGATGTGACTCACTATGAAGCTCACCTTTACATCAGGACGGATGTGTCCTGAGAGGGCATCTAGTCTAAATTCATTTTATAGAGGAGGAAACCGAAGTCTGAAAAAAGGAAGTGAGTTGTCCAAAGTGCCACAGCAAATAAACTGGGAATCTGAACCCAGATCCTCCAACACCAAAGCCAAGTCAGTCAACAAACACTGAACTTATTATGTGCCAGGTACCACTGAGTGCTAGGGCTACAAAGAAGGCAAAAACAGGGTCTTTGCTCTCAAGAAGCCACATTTTAATGGGAGAAATAATATGTAAATAACTAGGTGAATATGAGATGATAGACAATAGATATAGATCTATAATAGAGAAACATACAGATAAGATCTATAGATAGATGTATAGATAGAGATGATAATAATAATAATAATAATAATGATAAAGATAGCTAACAATTACATAGAGCTACCTATAGAGCCAGGTACTTTGCTAAGCACTTTACAAAGATTATCTCACTTCATCCTCACAACATCCTTGGGAGGTAGGTACTATTATTATCCTCATTTTGTGGTTGAGAAAACTGAGGCAAACAGAGGTTGACTTGCCCAGGGTCACATAGCTAGTAAATGTCTGTGGCTGCATTTGAACTTGGGTTTTTCTGGCTCCAGGGCCAGCACTCTATCAATAGATAGAGAGATAGATAGATATAGATAGATATAAAGATAGAGATAGATGGATATAGATGTAGATATATGTAGAGATAGATATATGGATTATATAGATGAAATAGATATGGACATAAAAATAAAGATAGCTATGGAGACAGAGATAGAGAGATATTGATATTGATAGAGAGATGGAGATATTGACAGAGAGATATAGATAGCAAGAGAAATATAGCTATATAGAGAGATACATATCTATTTTATAGAGATCTAGATATTGACAGAGATAGAGAGATATCAATAGAAATATGGATAGCAATAGAGAGAGATATAGATAGCAACAGAGATATATAGAGATATTTAGATATTGATAGAGAGATCTAGATATTGATAGAGATAGAGAGATATATATTGATGGAGAGATGGAGATAGAAATATATAGAAATATAAAGATATGGAGATAGAGGTACAGAGAGATAGCAGTAGAGAGATAGAGATGATATAAATACATAGAGATTATATAGAGACAGAGACACACCAAGGAGTTGAAGGTAACTCAAGAGGGGAGGCATTAGCAGCTGGGAGGACTGAGAAAGGCTGCTTCACAACCTCCAGGCTCCACTAGGCACTTGCACAAATTCTCTTCTCTGGCTTGCCCAGAGCTGGAAGGGTCCATGGAGGCTGCGTCGTCCTTTGGAGCTAACACATCCTGGTCTGTCCTACTGTTTTTAGGAGCTTCTCTTCTCACCTCCAGCTGCACTCTATTTCCCAAGGTCGCACAATTCAGAGCTGGAAGGAATTCCAGGGATCCTCTAGCTAACTTTCTAGTTTTAGTGAAAAGGAAACTGAGGCTCAGAGAGGAGAAAGGATTTACCCAAAGACAAGAACAGAGCTGGGCCCAAACTCTGGTCTCCTGACTCCTCATCCCAGCCTTGGGGCCTAGATTCTCCCCTTTCCCTTCTTACACTTCTCTCCCCTCCACCTAAGATGGAAGGCTGCTAGCACTATAGCACCGACTTCCCCACCAAGGGGCATGTCAGACCAGCTAATTATAACCTTTCACTCCCTTAGGATAACCAGTGCCTCAGATGAATATAATACTGGTGCTCAGCTCAGAGCACTCAGTGAACCACAGGCCCGGAATACACCAAATGGTCCCCTGAGGACTTGAAAAACTCACCTCCAGTAAGTGAACTCTTGCCCCCTCTTCCCCACCACTTCTGCAAGCCTGCTATTTGTAAAATGTTTGGAGCCTCTATGAAGAAGTTTGACGGTGTCTAGGTTGATCTCTGTTACTTTCAGAGAACCTCATTGTCTTTTTTGATGAGACACAGTAGGATTTGCTCTCTAGAGACACAGAGAAAAGTGGAGAGATGTTGCAGGAGTCGCTACCTCTGCCATCTCCCCCCTACCTTGCCCCCCCCAGCCAATCCAGGTTCAAAGTCATCATTGTGTAGTTCACCACTGAGACCTTGGATAGTCAGCTACTGCTGGGATGACTGGGATGTCACCTCATCCAACCCAGCAGTTTTTCCCTATGAGGAAACTGAGGCCCAGAGAAGTTTCCATCAATTAAACAACAAGCATTTATTAAACACCGGCTGTGTACCAAGGACTGGGTGTAGGTCGGGTTCCTGCAGAAAAGTGTCACTTGAAGGAAGCTAAGAGTTCGATGAAGCAGAGATAAGGAGGGAATATATTCCATGGGAGACAGCCTATTCAAAGACATGGAGATGGGAAATGAATGTCATGTGTGAGATTTCTTGTGTACCTTTTTATACAGTACATTCAAATTGCACCACCTTTTACTCCTATTATCTCATTTTATCCTCAAAACAGCTCTGTGAGGGAGTATTCTTATGCTCACTTCATAGATAAGATGCTGAGACTCAGAGAGTTAAATAAGCCTTAGGTCCCACAGCTGGTGAGAAAGCCAGGCTGAAAATCCAGATGTTTTGACTCTCAGTCCAGAGCGCTTTCCCCATCTAGTCTGTCTCTCTGGGAATGCTTTCTTCGGCTTCACAATACCACCGCATATGTATGTGTGTGCGTATGCATGCATGTGTGTTTATGTTTTGAAACAATTGACCCAAATCTATATTAAGGTTTATCCTAAAAGAAAAGCTCTGCTTCTCTTGTTTCCCTCTGCCTGGCGTTGACATGTCTGTTTAGCACGAGCAGCCCAGAGGATCCCTGAGAAAGCTGGCATAATGGAGCTGAATGAGCACCTCCCCCAGGGTGTCCAGCTGCTACCAAAGCAATTTCACAGCTCATCATCCATTATGAGATTAAAATAATTTTTTTTCCTCCCATGAAGTATTAATAAATTGTGCAGGCTGCTAAGGGCTGGTCCCATTGACACGAATGGTAGTGAGTCACACCCCCAGCTATTTTTCACTGGGCTTTAGTAGGAGTGGTTTTCCTCGGGCTGTAATTGAGTGACAAGATGTAAAACTCCAGACACTACTGTTGGTTATCTACCCCTCCCAGAGCCTCACTGCAGGAGGGGCCCTGGGCTCTCCAGGCAACACAGAGCTCAGGTCAAGGCCAGGGATTGCAGAGTTGAAAGAACACTGAATTCTGGAGTGGGAAGAAATGTTGTTCGGTTGTGTCTGACTCTTTATGACTGGATTTCCTGGCAAAGATATTGGAGTGGTTTGCCATTTCCTTCTCTAGCTCATTTAACAGATGAGGAAACTGAGGCAAACAGGCTTAAGTGACTTGCCCAGGGTCGCATAGTTGGTGTCTGAGGACAGATTTGAACTCAGGAAGTTCAGTCTTTCTGATTCCAGGCCTAGCACTCTATCCATTGGGTCATCTAGCTTCCCCAGAATCAGGAAGACCTGAGTTCAAATTCAGCCTCAGATATTTACTAGCTGTGTGACTCTGGGCAAGTCACTTAAACCTGTTTGTGCCACCCAGCTGCACCACTTTTCTTATATAACCCTTGGTAAGTTACTCACCCTGAGTAACCGAGTATCAATTTCTTCTCTTGACACATGGTGACAATGAAACTCAGACTACCCACCTCACAGACTAGTTGTGAATAAGATATCTTGTAAATCTTAGATCTCAACTGAAATTCCAGTTGTCAGTAATAAAAGCATAAAACTAGCTGGGAGGCCATAAACATAGATGTAAACTATAGTGACCCCACCTCACCCATCCTCCTCCAATGAGGAAAGGAGCTCTCCCACACAGGTGAATTTTCCAGCTAGCAGACACTTATATGCACATGTTGTTTCCTTGATGGAACGGGCAGGGCATGTTTCATTTTGGTTTTTGTATTTCCAGTTTTTAGTCAAATGATGTGTATATGGTAGACACTAAATAAATACTTATTGATGCATTACTCTTTTAGTGAATAAATTAATGAAAAAGCATTTATTAAGCACTTACTATGTGTAAAGGACTGTGCTAAGTGCTAAGGATACAAATAGAAAAGCAAGCTAGTGCTTATTCCCAAGGAGCTCATGGACTTTTTAAAAATTTAATTTTAAAAAAATTAATAAAAATCAACTTTCTCTTCCTTCTAGAAGCTCATACCCTAGAAGGTGTCAAAACTTATCTTTTAAGTCTTTTATATGGAAATCCTTCTCAGATCACTTCTCTCCCATCTTACATAGAGGGCAGGACCCTCTAGCACTAGGAGCCATCATTGGAGGTGGGGGACTGTTTGCCTGTCACTGGCCAGCTTTGAGTGCATGGGTAACCCATGAGTGTGATTGTTATAGTTTTACTGTTTCTTCCCTCCCAGTCAGTTTGTGTTTGTATTTGTACACATAGGGCTCCTTAGTGTCTCCACCTTTAGCTGTCCTTTTTCCCACTTTCTAATTTAATATAGGTAAGATACTTAACACAAAGGGAATTATTCTGTATTTGGGGCAAGAGGCAGCTAAGTGGCACAGTGGAGTCCTAGGCTTGGAGTCAGGAAGACCTGAGTTCAGATCTGGCCTCAGATACTTGCTAGCTGTGTGACCCTGGGCAAGTCACTTAGCCACTGTCTGCCTCGGTTTCCTCATCTGTAAAATGGGGATAATAATAGTATCAACCTCTGACGGATATTGTTGTGAGGATCAAATGAGATAATATTTATAAAGTTTCTGGCACACAGTAGGTGTTTAATAAATGTTTGTTTCCTTTCTTCTGTCAAGAGGATGCTGGGACATGGGTGGGAAGAAAGAAGAGTACTTTGGGGAAAAGGGGATGCGTCTTTGCTTGTGGGCATTGACACTGTCTCCTAGGGCAGGAAGGAGGAGAAGGAATAGCTCTAGGCAACAGTACAAAAATGAGCAAACTACATCAGAAGAAGGGGAAGGAGAATGGAAAAGGTACAATGATGGTTACTGGGCTTTGGGCTGTGCCTCTGCGTCTCACTGATGAGGACTGCACCCAGCAGGCCTTGGGATGTGGATGTTCAGCGCTACAAACAATCTGACCAGGATGACTCGAATGTCTCGCCGGCACAAGTGACAGGTTGGGCCAGATGAACTAGTCTGAGCAAAACCAGAGCCAAGATTAGCCTACATCTGATACCCCCACCATGATGGAACAGCTTCCCTGAGCCCCCTCCAGAGTCAATCCTGAGCTGCAGGCCAGGCGCCTTTCTGGTGCCAGCCAAAAAGAGCGACCATAATGAGAAGGCAACCGTCTGGTGGAAACTGCATGAATCGGAGGGAAGGGTGACAGTTTATGTGATGGGAAATCCTTGCTCTTAACAAGAGGGACTGAGGGAGAATCACCAAGAGTTAAGAATTGGACTGGACCTCAGAAGAGGTCTCAAAAGAGACCCACCTCCCATCCCATTTTGCAATCTCCAACAAGTAAACTGCTTCTTGGTAGCAGAGATTTGGAGCTGTCCAGGGCCTCCGAGCTCATCCGGGCCAGACCCTTCATCTTAAGGATGAAGAAGCTGAGGCCCAGAGAACTTAAGTGACTTCCCCAATGTCACGTAGTTAATGACCAGCAGGATTGGAGTCTGAACCCAGGCTCCCTCATACCAAATCTAATTCTCTTTCCCTTATACCATGAAATAAGAAGTTTTTAATGTGGGATCTTCAGATCCCCAGTGAGTCCATGGGTAGATTTCAGGGGTCTCTCAACCTGGTTGGAAAAAATGATACCCTTATTTTCATTAACCTCTAACTGAAATTTAGCATTTCCTTCAAATATTTAAAAGGCATTAGTTTGAGAAGGGGTCCATGGGCTTTACCAGACTGCCAAAGGGATTTATAATGTAAGAAACGTTAAGAACTTTTTTTTATTGCAAAATATATTTACAATGACAAGAGACTCACTCCTTCCTAGGGCAGCTTGTGTGCATAGCTGGAAAGGTTTGTTAGAAGATTCCCTCCTACAGAAGCTTTTGTTAGAGATGTGGAGGGCTATGGGTACAGAATGCTGGATACATTGTCAGACTAGGACAATGCATTAAGGTTTTTTGAAAACTGTTTTTCTTTGTTACAAAGGAGGGTTTGATGGTGATGGTGGGGGAGGAAATGTATAGAAATAACTATAATGTAAAACCAAAAGGCATAAATAAAACTTTATTTTTTTTTCAAAAGAAGATGAACATATTTCCTTCTTCTAAGTCCAAATCTGCCTCTCTGCACCTCTGGCACACTATTCCTCATCCTTTGGGGTTGCACAGCAAGTCTATCCCCTCTTCAATCTACCAGCCCTTCAGATATTTAAAAACTGTTATTATAGCTCCCCTGAATCTTCTCTTCTCCAGAATGAGCATGTCCACTGTCCCCAACCCAATCTTTGTTTCATCGTCCTGGGTTGTCCTCATCAGGATATGACCTCAATCTTCACCACAGTATTGCAGACAGGGTCTGACCAGGGCAGAGGAGGGCGGGACCATCACCACCTTCTGTCTAGACTTTGTTTTCATTTCAAGACCACACTGGCTGTTTCAGCAACAGTCTCCTTGCTGACTCATGTCACCTTTATGGTTAACTAAGGCCTTTCCGTCTTCTCAGAGGAGCTGCTGCAAACCAAGGGTTCTCCCCCCCCTCCCCAACCCATTCCCCATCCTATACTTGTGCAATAGACTTTTTGAGTATCAAGGCAAGACTTCACATTTATCCTTATTAAATTTTGTCTTATTGGTTTGGGGAGTGGTCGCTGGAGAATGTGAACTCATCTACCCAAACAAGGTTTTCTTGTAAGTCTCTCACTTCACTTTTTCTAAGGTTATATAACAAGATTTAGAGCTGCAAGGGATCTTAAAGGTCAATTAGTCCACCATACTCTTCCCATTTTACAAATGAGGAGACTGAGGTGCAGGGAGGGGCACCTTGCCCAAGATCACACAGGTATTCAAGGGTAGGGCCAGGCCTCTACTCCAGGCCCTCTGATTTCAGGTCCTGTGTTCCTTCTACTGCACCATGGAACAAATTTTCCTTCTCTGAGGCTTTATTCTTTTCGAATTTAAAGTCAGCCATCAATCAGGCCCCCATAGCAATACTCAATTAATGGAAACTAGCCCCCTTCCCATGTTTACACCCAAACCTTTTATTCTATTTCCTGTGTTTACAAGGTTATTGCAGTGTTATTACTTTGATTGGTCTACATAATGTTTTATTTGTTACATATAAATCAATGCAATTTTAGAAGAAATGGTCATTCCTTCAGTAAATGTGTTGAGGTGTTTTCAAATGGGGAAAAAAACCCAACTTCAACGGGCTGGAAATTGTTTGGGGCATGACTGACTGATTTTACATTCACTTGAGGCTTTTCTGGGGATGACACTTTTAAGGTGAGATTGCTCCAATGCCTTCTTCTGAATTTTAACTTCTAAAATTATCTCGTTTTCACCAGATAGAAATAACCCAACTTTCTAGCTGTATCTTAGATGAACCTTTCCTGCCCTGACATTTCTCAAGCTGCATTTCTAACCTGCCTTGCCACCTGCTGGAAAAGAAGTAAGTTCTATGCCCTCCCCCCCCAATCCACCTCCTTTTTGATGCTGAGCTCCCATAATCCTTTGGGTGCCTTATCTGCTTTTAACCTTTTGTTGGGTCCGCTCTCTAATCTTCCTCTCCCTAATCAACTCCATCCCAACACTTCCTTTGAAGGAGGGGGAAAGCAGAGGGGAGAAGAATGATCCCCCTGACCACCTGGAAGCCAGCTGTAAGGTGAATTGGTAGCAGCCTGAGCCTTCAAATGAGAAAGGAGAGGGATGGATGAGGGGGCTCAGAGGGCCCTCACTGGATGTCAGGGAAACACACTAGCCTGGATGTGGACAGAGGAGATCATGAAATAACAGATTTAGAACTGGAAGGAACCTTAGGGGAGATCTAAGCTCCCCACAATTTATAGGGAAGGGAACTGATGCCCAGAGAAATAAAGCAATCTACCTAAGGGGGCAGAGTTGGGAACTAGACCCAGGTCCTTTAAACTAAATGCAGCCCTCTCTCCCATCATCTCATGCTGACTTCCTGGTGTGTAGAACTGGTTCTTGTACAAGAAGCCAGGCCCATGATGTGACCAAGTAGAGATTTGGAAGGGTTAGTGACAGTAGTTACATGCTGTCCCTCCCTCCTGTGGAGACAAAACAGGCCCCATTTACTCCTTCATTTATTATTTTTAAAATGTTTTTCAAGAATTAAAAAAAATATTCATATCTTATTTTTTCCCACCACTTTCATTTCCAAATAAGCCCTTTCTCCATCTCCTCTCTGAGAGTCATACATTATAGCAAAGAATAAAAAAGAAAGAGGAAAAAAGACAAGTTAGCAAAACTAACCAGCAATCAACTGTCTGATAGCATATGTGGTGTTACACACCCATAGTAACCTACGTCTTCAAAGATTCCCTTTACTTTTAACAGAGCTCTTTGCTTTTGACTGATTGCTCTGACCACATCTTCAGGCATCTTTTATTATTTCCCCCCCCAAGAAAAAGCACTGGGGAGAGGGAAGGGGAAAAGAGAGTGGTGAATGTGGAAAACAAATCATGTATTTTCCTTTGCAAAATGTGGGTAGCAAGAGGGGGGAATTTATGCAAGTAAATATAGTCTATACACAGAATTTTAAACTCTTAGAATTTAACAAAACCTTAGATATCATCTGGTCCTTTCAAAGTATCCCTGATATGTTTTGCTTGAACACTTCCAGTGAGAGGAAGCTCACCCCTCGGCATGGTCATGAATTCCATTTTGGGAGAGCTCTAATATTTAGAAAAGTTCTTAATTCTATTTAGCCCAATTCTATGTCTATAGAATTTACCTAAATCTTCACTGTAGTTAACTAGAACAAAAAGGAAGAAATAAGATCAGTCTGGCATGAATTGCTCTTAGTGAATCCATGCAAAAAAAAAGAAAGAATGAAAGAAAGGAAGGCAGGAAGGAAGAAAGAAAGAAAGATAAAAAAAGGAAGAAAAGAAGGAGGAGGGAGAAAAGTTGGTTTGATCACTGGTTTCTTGTCCTAAATGTTCCCAAACCACCTGGTTTTCTTTCCTCGCCAGAGAACCCACTGCCAGCAATGTCAGCATGAACAGACACCAGGGAATCTCAGGGTTTCAGAACCCAGACAGGAAGCCCCCATCAAGGTAAGGTGAAGGCACAAATCTTTTCTTTTCCCTCTGACACATGGGGCATCAAGGCCTGCCTCTTAGGGCCATGACTACACTGGGATATTTGGGCACTGCAAGGGTCACAGCCTGAATTCCATTTTCCCTCAAGGCCCAGTTATTTCCAAGGTAGGAGAGGTGCTAGTCTGAGGACCAGATGAGGGAGGCGTTTCATTGACTCAGTCTGTCAGAGCTGGAAGAGGCTTTGGGAGCCACCAATCCCCTAAGTTCTCCTGGAGGATCAGAGCCACCTTTGCATCAGACTGATGCTCAAAACCCTTTTCTGGTGGTTGAATAAGGTGTGGGGACAGGGAAGAGAGGCACATTCTAGGAGCCAACATTCTAGTCATTACTTCCTCATTCATTGACCAACTGAGCTATCAGTCAGCATTAGCTCAGAGTAATCACCAACTAAAACTGTGTCTGGCTGGTCTGATATTGACTGGCACTTCAGCCAGCCAGTGACACTGGAGGAGAGAGGGAGAGGCATAGTCTTCCGCTACTTGGTGATATGTAACCAAACTATTTTTGCTGTACCTTTAGGTATACAATTTCTGTCTGGTGCAGGGTGGGCTGACCACTCTTCATGATGGCATGCATTCATTCCTCTGCCACCTTCTCTCCACCTCCCTTTGCTGGTGCCTTCCTCTGAGATGACTTCCCACTTATCCTGTATATATCTCGTTTGTACATATTTGTTTGCATGTTGTATCTTCCATTAGAACTCGAGCTCCTTGAGGACAGGGATTGTTTTGCCTTTATCTTTATCTTTATCTTTATCCATTAGCACAGTGCTTGGCACACAGTAAATGCTTATCTAAAATTTTGCTAGGGAAAGACATGAAGTTTAATCTACCTTTTTTTTTCCTTTGGAAAATCAGGTCAACATTTGTCCATTTCCAGTTTCTCGTCCCCTCTTATTGTGTATTTCTTAAAGCTTTACTGACTGTGACTTTATGATTCTTTCACTGTCCATGGATATAATCTATCTGGCCTGGAGATTTGGACTCATTTTAAAGGGACAGGTCTTGTCTTATCATCTCCTTACCTTTCTTGAGCTTTGATTCCTTCTTAACTATCTCTATCCTTTTTAACTTGTTCTGTTCTTTCCAGTCGAAGCATCATTTTCCTTACTGGAGAAGACAGAACACCCTCCCCCAACCCCCCAAAAAATCAGGAACTGGATAGAGCTTCTTTCTCCCTCACCCATTAATATGATACCAACTGCCCCAAGCAAGACAGTTCATCCTTTTTTATTCTCCTGGCTCAGAATAATAGCTAATTTAAAAATACTAACATTTATATAGCCCCTTTGAAGTTTGCAAAGATATATACATATATATATACACACATACAGACAATATATAATCATACATACATATGTGATACATATATACATATATACATATATGTATATGTGTGTATATATGTATATATATACGTGTATAGATAAAAAAAATCAACTTTGACCTGCACAACAACTGAGCGAAGAAAACCCTATTATTATCCCCATTTTACAAATGAGGAAACAGAAACTGAAAGAGTCACCGGTTTAGTGCCCAGCGTTACTAACCTCAGAGGGGAAATCTGGTCTCGTCTTCTTGATTCCATATAAAGCATTCTCCCTATTGTACCACCTTGAATAGATCTGCCTGTCCCTAGCATTTATGACAAATGGTAGCTCATTCTAGATTTTAGTTTCTTTGGCCTGGTCTTACTGGACAAGGCTGTTCTTTTGTACTGGTCTTTGGTGACACATCCTCCTTTTTCTGCTTTTTTCAGGTAGAGAGCATCAGAAAGCTTTGGGGAAAGGCAGGTATATTCTTCCTTTTCCTGATGCTTCCTTTTCTCCCCCATGAGAGTCATTTGTGATGAAATTGTCATGGTTTTGTCTACTGGGGCCTGTTAGCTTAGACCACATTTATGCTTAACTTTTATGGTCATGGGATCACATTTTTTTTAACAGAGTGGAGGTCTGCTGTCTTAAAGTCTAAGAAATGCATCTAAATTTTCCCAGTGTCCTCTTCCTATGCCACTACAAGCTCTAGAATGACCTGTCAGATGATGGTGCTATATAGCTAAACATGTTGTTTTTGTTCAGTTGTGTCCAATTCTTCATCACCCCATCTGGGGTTTTCTTGGTAAAGATACTGGAGTGATTTACTATTTCCTTCTCCAGCTCAGTTTACAGATGAAGTAACTGAGGCCCATAAGGTTAAGTGACTTGCCCAAAGTCACATAGCTATTAAGTGTCTGAGGCTAGATTCGAACTCAGGAAAATGAGTCTTTCTGACTCCAGGCCTAGCACTCTACCTACTGCAACATCTAGCTGCCCATAGCATCTCCTATCTCCGTGTGTTTGCAATGATCATCTCTTATATCTGGAACGAACTCCCTCTTCACTTCTATGTCCTAAAGTCCCTATTTTCCTTCAAGACTCAACTTGAGCACCACCTATTTCATGAAGCCATTCTTACCTCCCTCCTCCAACTCCAGGGGCATCCCCTCCCTAAATCTTGTATTCATTTTGTCCATGTATATTGCACTGGTATTACTTTTGTATATATACTAGATTCCAATATGTGTACATGTCTCCTATTGGATGACGACCTTCCTGAGGGCAGAGACTGATTTAATTTTGTCTTTTGTTATTTGTAACGCTAGGACTTAGCACTGTGCCTCAAACATAATAAAACATTTAATAAACACTTGTTGATTGACCTGGATATAGAAGCTAGTACTGTATTGATAAGAGTGCCCATCAGTTGGGCATTATGGCCTTGGAAGATATCCACCTTGGTACAAAATGCTTGCTAGGTCTGTGCTGGAGGTAATTCCTGTAATCAAGTTATTATCTTTTAAGAGAACAGGGAAAAGGTCTCTTATGAACTCAGAACAGGACATCAAAGAGCAGTCCTGACTATCTCTAGACCAGACCTAGAGTCTCTCATTTCTTTGGAATTCTCTTGTTTGGAATGATTTTGGAAGCTGGTAAAATCACCTTTAGAGCAGCTAGATGGTTCAGTGGATAAAGTACTGGGCCTGGAGTAAGGAAGATCTGAGTTCAAATTTGACCTCAAACACTTACTAGCTGTGTGACTCTGCTCAAGTCACTTAACCTCTGTTTACCTTAATCCACGGGAGAAGAAAATGGCAAACCACTCTAATATCTTTGTCAAGAAAACCTCATGGGTAATATGGTCCATGGAGTCACCAAGACTTGGGCACAAGTGACATGATTGAACAACAACAAAGTCACCTTTGGTGATCACAGAACCCTAGGCTGTCAAGACTTGAAGGGACCCTAGAACACAGAACACCTGGACTGGAAGAGCCCTTAGAACACCGAATGTCAGAACTGAAAGGCACCTTAGGATACAGAAATTCAGAACTGGAATATACTATAGAAACTTGGAATGTTAAAGCTGAAAAAGACTACCGAGACCTTTGAACATAAATCTATGATTGTGTAAACATAGGTTATTTGTGCTGAAGGGGACCTGAAAACACTGAATGTCAGAAGCTATGAGGTGGAGCTGACTGACAGCTTAGAATGCAGACATGCCCAGAGAGAAGGGGCGTTAGATACAGAATGTGGCACCTGGAAGGGGAAATGGAAAGAGACCGTATCATCTCATCTATCTCTGTCACTTTACAGAGGAGGAAGGAGAGCCAGAAAGGGCATGGCCTTACTGGGAGTTAGTAGCCAAGCTGGGACTCAAACCCAGGTCTCTTGACCCCCAAAGTTTAGCATTCTTTCCATTTGACTCCGCAGTCTCCCTATCTGATTCTGGATAACACATTAGAATGGCTGGATGCAGAGGAGGAACCTTCCATGTAGTAGTACAAGTCCATTAACAATAAGCGGGTGTAGTACAGAGGAAAGAACACTCACCTAGGACTCGGAGGGTCTGGGTTCAGATCCCAGCTTGGTCACTCATGACCTGTGTGATGTTGGGCAAGACATTTAACTTCTCTGGGGTCTCGATTTCCTCATCAGGGGTTTGGACTAGATGGCCTCTAAGATGCCCTCTTGGTCGGGTATTCTTTCCTTAGGGTCCATGGATAGATTTTAGAGGGCCCATGAACATGGGTGGGAAAAAAACTATGTCTTTATTTTTTACTAACCTCTAACTGATATTTAGCATTTCCTTCAATTATGAATTTTAAAAAATGATTCTGAGAAGGGGTCACTTCTGGTTTCACCAGACTTAATAAAAAAGGTTCACAATCTATGGACTAGATTTATGATCCTACAATTCCCCCCCCCCATATTATTTTTTTCTAATTACACATAAAGATAGTTTTCAAAATTTATTTTTGTAAAATTTTGAGTTCCCAATTTTTTCCCTCCTTCCCTCCCCTCCCCTCCCCCCTCCCCAAGACAGCAAGAAATCTGATAAAGGTTATACATATACAATCATGTTAAACATATTTCCACATTAGTCATGTTGTGAAAGAAGAATCAGAACAAAAGAATCAGAACGAGAAAGAAAAAACAAAAAAGGTGAAAATAGTATGCTTCAATCTGCATTCAGAATCCATAGATCTTTCTCTGGATATGGATAGCATTTTCCATCACGAGTCTTTTGGAATTGTCTTGGATGATCTTATAATCTTAACAAGATGCAAAGGGGATAGAGATGCTACCCTGGGAAGGTCTCCTGAACTGGAAAGGGCTCTTCTTAGCCCTTGTAACCCTTTTCATTGCAGTAAGGGTCATGAGAGTTAAATTAATCCTATGGAATCCCATATTGCTAACCCCAAATCTCCTAGGTGGGATATGTGTGTGTGTGTGTGTGTGTGTGTGTATGCTGGGGTGGGGGGGTTGCAGAGAAACATCTTCCCCAGGTAAAATTGGGAGAGGAAGCTATGTTTACCAGCCATCTGAAGTTCTTAAAATGTATGCCCCGGATTGTCTTTGAAAGACAAATGGCCATTCTCCCTGCTGCCCATAACCTTTCAGGGATATCTTTATTGTTACTTCTAATTTTAGAGAAAACGAACATTTCCTGAGATTCAATTTCTTTCATAATTGTTGGAAGGAAACAAAATTGTCTGCTGTAAACATTCACTGCATTGTGTGAAAAGTATTATCTTTATTAAAGGCCAAGGGGAATACTAATACATTCCAAATGAAGGCCTCCTTTGAATTTTCCCAGATAGCTTTTCTCTCTGATGGGCCCATTAATGTTGCTTCAAACATTTAGCAGCTTAGATATTGGAACTTAAAATATATTATTTAACAAGCAGGCTACCACGAAGACTTGGGTGCGGTAAGATCATTCTGCCTTCTCCTGAGCCGTTTTCTATTACAGAAAATAGAAACGACTGTTCCATTTGTCTGTGTGCGTGCTCAGGGCTGATGGAAAAAAATCTCATTAGTTCTATCTGACATATACTCAATACACTCTATGTACATAGGGGTTTTTCCCCCCTCCATTTTATTCTACAGCTGCAAAATGATACCAAATTTCATCAGATTGGAAGGAAAACTAAAGTCCTGGAACATTTCCCTTTAAGGGTCTATATTTATTCAGAATTCATGAATCACTTTCCAGTAATACAACTATAATTATTCTTAAAGTGTGAAGTTTGAAGGTTTAATTTGAAATACTTGCAAAAAGCTTTTTTTTTTCACTTTGATAGTTTGTAATCTTCACGGTAATCTTATCAGTTAGTGTCTTCACACCAGAGTAAGGAAAAGACAATTTAATAGAATCTCCAGCTCTTCATTCATGTTTTAATTAAAGTAATAAAAACCATGGCATTTTTGCCCTTTATAAAACATGTGCATACACAGACCTGAATTCTGCCCTCTGGGGTGACACAGAACAAGACCAAGCCTTTTCCTTTCTGCATGACAGCCTTCCAGATATTCAAAGACATTGTTCATGCTCCCACCTCAAGTCTTCTCCAACCTCAATATTCTTGGTTCCTTTAAGTGACCCTCCAAGGAGATTTTTTGAGTCCCGTTCTCATTCTGGCTTGCCCGTATTCCTCCTAAAATGTGGTACCCAGGGCTGGCCATAATATATAGTCCAGATGCCTCATCAGGGCAGAGGGTTCATCATTATTATCTTCCCCTCCCTGACTCTAGACCCTGGGCTTTTGTTAAGGTGACTTAATACCCCTATTAGCTCATTATACTGCTGACTCATACTGAACTTGCAGTCACTAAAACCCCCTAGGGTTTTTCCCACTCAACCACTATTTCTGGCCATGTGTCTCATGTGCTCCCCTTTTCAGCTCATATAGTTAATTTAGAAAGCATCTCTATTATAAATCTAATAACCATTAAGATAAGCATATAGAGTAAAGGGACGAGCCCACCTGATCCTCCCTTCCCCAACCTTTAACAAAGCAGAATCAAAATAATTAGATGTTTTCGTTCGGTGTCCCCATCTAGGCTAATCTGAAATTCTACCACTTTTGGCCTTATTTCCTTCCTTCCTTGCTTTCTCCATTGATTTCTTGAGCCTTTACATTCATATTATTACATTTACGGTAGCTCAATTTCATTTTATTACATTCAAACCATCCCCTCTAGCCTGTAGAGATCTTTTTGGACCCTGAATCTGTCATTCAACATATTAGCTCCCCCTCTCAGCTTTAAGGCATCTGTGAATTAGATGAACATGTCAGCAAGTCAGTGTCAAAAAATGTTGAAATTCACAGAGCTATTGAAAGAGCCCTGGGGCCCTCTATTAGAGACCTCCCTCTGGGCAGTCCTTAATCTATTAATGACTATTCTTTGGATTTGGTTATTCGACCAGTTTCTGAACTCACCTAACTGTATGATCAAACCCATACTTCTTCATCTTGTCCAAATGATATCAAGAGGGATTCTGTGAAATTCTTGGTGAAATTCAGGCGTTCTGATGATGTCAGCAAGGAAATCTGTCTAATTAGAGAGGTATGAACTGGAGGAATTGGTAGCAGATAGGGCCTTTCCTCCTTCTTTCTAATAAATCTGCCTTGGAACCCACTGTCTGTTCTATTCCCTAAGTGATATGGGTCTAAAGCTACAAAAATACACAGCTGCTACTGATGTTTAGCTCTGAGATGTATTCTAAGGCCCAATGAACCCCCCTTGACCAGAAAACCTAATTAAAAAGAACAACCCCTCTTCTGGGAATTCTAGTTAATCAAGATTATATTTTATCAAGGCATTTTTAGGGGTATTTTCTTCTCAATTTCTTTTCTTGGGAAGCATTGTCATACAGGAGACTGAGTGACAGACTTGGAACCAGGAAGACCTGAGTTTGAATTCTGCCTCTGACACTAACTGTATGACCACAGGCAAGTTATATGACCTCCTTGAGCCTCAGTTTCCTCATCTGTAAAATGAGCTGGCGAAAGAAATGCCAAACCACTGCAGTATCTTTGCCAAGAAAACCCCAAACAGGGTCATGAAGAGTCAGACAAGATGGAAATGACTGAATAACAAGAAGTTTCAGACCCTTGAAATGATGAGAGAAGCATAGTCAATAGCTCTTCTGTCTGTGGGCTTATTCTAGTCCTGGTTATTTGGTTATTCATCAAGATATTTTTGGTTTTCAATTTCCTCACGTCATGAATATTTCTTTAACCTCTGGCAGTTTCTCTGACATATTCAAAGCTATTAGAAACATAATTCCATGCAAGAGAACTTACTCAAAGACTGAACTCTGAAATCTCTTAGAAAACATAGGCCCTGGAGAATTTGCTATACACTTATAGAATCTGATTTAAAAAGAACAACAGCTAGCATTTATATGATACTTTAGAATTTGCAAAGCATGTTACAAACATCTCATTTTATCCTCTCAACAAGCACTATTATTATCCTTGTTTTACAGATGAGGAAACCGAGGCAGCAGACATTAAGTGACTTACCCAGGGTCACACAGTCAGAAAGTACCTGAGACTAGATTTGAACTCAGGTCTTCCTGACTTCAGGTCCTGTGCCCTAACCACTGAGCCACCTAGCTCTCTCTCTCCTTCAGTCATCAAGAGAACTCAGAGAAGGCCCTCCCCACATATCGAGTGGGGTCTCCTGTGAGGAGGTCCTAGGAGGACCTAGATAAGGGTCACATGGAAGGGGCAGACACAGATGAGCTGCTATCTGCATTGCTGAAGGGCAAGCCCACAATGTGGAGATCACAGATCTGTTGGGGATATTAAGATGAACAGAGATCCTTAAAGGTCATCCAGTCCCACCTCCTATCCAATGCAAGCAACTCATTTACGTCTTCCTGACACATGTCTGTTTCAATAACTCTGGTGATAGGAAATTCACTGTCTTACTAGGTAGCCAACTCCATTTTTAGACAGTTAATTGGTAGGAAGCTTTCCTTGGAAATGAGATGAAAGCTGACCCCTTGTCAGTCAGTCAAATAGCATTTATTAAGTGCCTACTATGTGTCAAGCACTGTGCTGATTAAACACTTGTTACTTCTATCCACCAATTCTAGTCCTATCTACCAGAACAAGCAAAACAAGTTTAACTGTTCTTTTACATAATAGCCTTTTAGGTATTTAAAAACAGCTAGCATATCTCTCCTAAATCTGTTTATTCTCCAGCCTACACATTCCCAGTTCTCTTAACAGACTCTCAATATGGCACTGTAGCATTCCCTCTGGGCTACCTCCCCAATCCAGAACTCAGAGTTTTGCAGGTTAGGTGGGATGGGGGAAGGGAATGACTTTCCCCAGGTTTGAAGGTACTCTGTGGGTCTATACTTCCAGAATGATCAAGCTTTCACTGGTAGAGTTCACCTTTAATAGTGAGCCAATAGCTACAATTACATCAAAGTAAAAACATTTACTAAGGTGGCTTATTAGGAAGAGTAGCTACAAAACATTCCCCCTCTCCCCCAAAAAACTGGGGTTGTACTCTCTCACAAATAGACACAACTATGGAAAGGATGAGAACAAACTTAAGAGTATGTTGGCACCAAGGTAAACTGCAGCAAACAAATAAATAATGGTCAAGGCAACTCATACCTCCAATATTTCAGAGCCCTCACTGAGTTGCCTGAAAATGTTGGGGGTTATGAATCTGGTCAAGAAGACAACTTTTCTGCCTTGAAGTCTGTCTGCATGCTGGGTGCTGGGTGCAAAATCTCTGCTTGGTGGCTTGCTCAGCTGGGTTTTCTGGGCCCGTTACTCTTTGGAGTACAATTCTCAACTGCCAGGGCTGGCTCTTGCTTCAATTCATACTTGTCTCTTTTCTCTGCTGCCAGAGGTCATAACTCCTTGAAGTTGCTTCTTGCCCCTCTGCTCCCTGCTGGATGTAATACTTCCTACTTGGTGGGGGGGGGGGTAGCTCTACTTTGCAAGAAGCTATAAATAACATGGTTTTGAGGGGATATTCTCTTCTCACTTTCATGGCTTGGGGTCAAAGTCTACAAAGTTGTTCCCTGACTCAAAATATCAGTACTGGCAAGCCTGGCTTTTTAAAAGTCACTTGGACCATGGTCAATTTTCTGCCAGTCAATGCCAACCTCTTCTTCTAATTCAATCAGGGAAGTTTTTTAACATTTGGTAATTCTATTTTGGGTTATTCCATTTAGCATATTGACCCCTCTTCTGTTACCAACTTTTTACTTTCTGAGATTATGTCAATGAGGAGGAAACTAATTCCACCCAAGCCAATTACCATCACCATATCCTTCTGAGTATCCTTAAATTCCTGCTAGCTCTCTTCTCACCATGCTCAAGCTTGTCACCATCTCTTCCCCTACTCGTCAATAGTTCAAGGGCATTTGCAATGTCCAAAATGGTGAAAAGAGACAGGCTGAGTATGGTTCAGTGTAAACAGCACAGTCTCTGAATCAAGAGGCCTGGGTTTGAATCCGGATGACTATTTATTTACTGCATTATCAATGAGGGATCAAGGCTACTGTAGTTTGAGGCAGGGAGAAGAGATTTGCCTATTATTGTCTAAAGAATCCATGTTCCCCCTTCCTTCCTCCCAGCTGCCCCCAATTCCAATCCTTAATTTTAAGTCTTCTAAGTAATAAAGAATCTTTCATTTAACGGTGATTCATTTGGAAAGTTTCGTCAGACCAAGAAGCTAGATAACTAATACAACCATGTAAGATAGTCAGAGATCCATGTTCTTGATAAAGAAACCATTCTAGTAAACTGGGGGTAATAACCCCAGCTTCCTCATTGTGTTCCAACCTAGCTTATCATTTTAGTTTTGATCTATGGTTCTTTTTGGTTTTTTGTTTTGTTTTTGGTCACCATGTTATATTCACAAAAGTCAAAATATAGAAGCCAAGCAGAAAGTAACCAAACCTCTTTGAACTCATTGAAGGCCCTACTTACCACAAAAATCACAACAGCAGGCATAGCCGTTAAGCACAGTGGGAGATAGAGGATCTGGGGGTGTGCAGGTAGTTAGACATCTTCTTTGAAGCCAACGTATCCCTTGGAAACAATGAGACTATAACAACTAGCAGCAGACACATTTCTGGCAATGGTGATCTGATCTGACCACCGAGAAAGTAACATGGAAGTCATGTGATTTTTATAAAACTAGTTAACATTTATAAAGTATCTACTCTATGCCAGGCACTGTGCTAAGCGCTTTATAAATATTATCTCATTTGATCCTCACAACAACCCTGGGGGGGGGTGTAGGTGCTATTATTATCCCCATTTTATAGATGAAGAAACTGAGGCAAACAGGGGTTAAATAACTTGCCCTGGGTGACACAGCTGGTTAGTTGTCTGAGGTTAGATTTGAATTCAGATCTTCCTAATTCCAGGCACAGCACTCTACTCACTGCTCCAGAACACTTGAACAAAACTGTGATTCCCAATTTTTCTACCAGCAGTAATCCTGGGATTATTCCTCCCTAATCTGCTGTGGCAATCTGTGTGTCTCCTATAGAACTATACAGCTAGAATTGACCCAGGAGGGCACGTCCAGTCTCTGTTCCCGGGAAAGCAAAGATCTTTGGAGAGAGGCTCTCTAGAAGTCTGTACTTGAATGTGAGTTGGAGGAAGGAACCTGGGGCTTTGCCGGAGCTAGTCAGATTGTGAGGGAGAAGTTGTCCCTGATGAAACTGGCTGCCAAATGAACCTAATGAAGAGAGTGCCTTGGAGGCTACCCTTCCTCCACTCCCGAAGAGCAATGCTTATGGAAGAGGGGGAATCTTCTCCTCTCAGTTCTTAATGTCTTAGCTCTCTGCAAATTAGCAGGTGGTGTCTGGCCCTACACCTCTGCTATCAACCTAAACTGTTTGTTCATTTAATTGATGGCAGTTGTCTTCATTAGGGGATGCTAGTATACCAAAGCAGTGTCTGCCAAGCCTGGCAAAGTGATAAATTAAGCTTGTACCTTCTCTTTTGTTCCCAGGGCTAACAGCTCTTTAAAAAAACAACACCACCTTTTTGATGTATTATTAGGATATGTGGGAAGGATTTTCAACAACAGGTTGTTTTTCAAAGCCTCCAGCTCCTCCTCCAACCTCTAAGCGATCAGACCCCTGCTCAGAGAGCTGTAATCACAAAGATTTTAGGGGCTAACAAAATACAGTAGAAACAGGTTAATTATTTTGGTTTCAAAGCTGATCAGTTTTTTTTTTATTACATTGTGATTTTTCCCAAGACATTCCCTCCCTGCATGAAAAAAAATAAGGGTATTGGATATACTCTAATTGCTAGAGTCACTTTACTCCAGGAACACTAGAGCCCAAGTCACAGAATCTCAGCATCAGAAGGGTCCTCAGAGGCCATGAATCTAACCCCTACCTGAATAAGAAGACCTACTACAATGCAACTAATTGGTCATCATCAAGATGCTGGCCCAGGGGTGAAGTTTGGATTCTGTCAAAGGGCTGCACTTGAGGACCTAGAAGGCCACATGTGGCCTCAAGGCTGCAGGTTCCCCATCCCTGTGTTAGCCTTTGCTTGGAAACCTCCGGTGACAGGGAACTCATTACCTCCCAAAGCAGCCCATTCCATTTTTTGTTGGCTCCAATAATTAGGAAGTATGTCTTGAACTCAAGCCTAAATTTGCATCTTTGCTACTGCCATCCACTGTTCCATTTGTGGCCAAGCCAAACCAAGTCAAGAACTTCTTTTATGGGATAGATTTTCAAAAACTTGAAGGCAGTTTTCATCTCCTCCCACCCCCCTTAATTTTTCTCCAAGTGAAACATCCCCAGACCGTTCCGATAATCCTCACATAGCATGAACTTATGGGTCTTAGTCATGCAGCCTGGCCAGCGCAGGGGCACCAAGGGGAGAAGAGCTTGGCCCAGATGTCTAACCTTCAAACCGCTGTTGTTTATCCTTTAAACAACCTTTGGGGCTACAACTCAACTCATGAACCTCAGTGTTAAACAGCTGCTATCAATTCCCCTGTAGAATATTGTGGGCCTAACCCCTCCTCTATGAAGCGTACCATGACCACCAGCCTAAGCTCCTCTTGGCCTTGGATACAACCTATGGTCTATACTATACGATCTAAGACTGGAAACTCCCAGGTTCTTTGTACTTTCTCTCCTGTAGTGCTTGAAGGGGCAGGATCTGTATTAGATTGTGCCCATAGAATAATGGGAGTCAGCTCCTAAGAGCCCAATGTCTGGGATCAGAAGACCTGGGTTCACATTTCTATCTCCATCAATCACTTGCTGGGGGTGACCTTGGGCAAAAAAAAAAAATCACTTAATTCTCTCCAGGCCATAATTTCTTCATCT
>NW_020948374.1:0-1502 GCF_900497805.2 Vombatus ursinus | reverse complement strand
CTTAACTTGTCTGCCTCAGTTTTCTCATCTATAAAATAGGGATAATAATATCATCTAACTCCAGGGTTATTTTGAAGCTAAAATGAAATAATATTTGCAAAGTGCTTTGTAAAACTTAAAGCACTATATAAATGCCAGTTCTACTATTTTATCATCATCATCGTCATAGTGGAATGATGTAGTCTGACTTGCACTTGAATAAAAGTACTTTGGCAGCTGATTGAAGAGTGGTTTCCACTGGGGTTTCAAGTCAAGTGGACCAAATTGAAGTCTATTGCAATAGTCAAGGAAAGAAGTAATGGGCACTCAAGTTGGGATGATAGCTGTGAGAGTGCAGAGATGGGGACATATATGAGAGATGCTGTGAAGGTAAAAATAGCAGGACTTGACAATAGATTGTATATTTGGGGTTAGTGAAAGTGAGGTGTTGAAAATGACAGCAAAGTTATCAGCCTAGGTGACTGGGAGGATGCTAGTGCCCTTGATTGTAACAGAAAAGTTGGAAAGAAAGAAGGATTGAGGGAGAAGGTTAATGAAGTGAAAACTACTTATAATCTAGCAATGGCCAGAGATACTGCTTGATAACAGAGTTCTTTGATTTTGTAACCAGAATTTAATCCCATAACCATAAAAATATTATTATATAGTAAGTGATATCTATTTGGAGCCTTAAGGTTTTCAAAGTGATTTACATTATCTCATTACCATTATGCATTTTACAGATGGGGAAGACAAGAAACAGAAAGATTCTGTGACTTGCCCAGGGTCACAGAGCTAATAAGTAGCATAGGTGGGATTCAAGCCTGTCTTCCTGACTCTAAGATGTACATTATATCTCCTATACCTTACTTCCAGTTAAGGAAAATACCAAATTGACCATGCCAGAATCCAGCATGTTTTGATTAGGGAGACAAGTTGTTCAAATGTCCGATTTTTTAAAAAGATTTTTTCCAGAGATAAATAAATTCCTTTAAGTGCTCAATAGATTATTAATTCAAATTAACTGCCAGCCCTTATTTGAATCCCCCACTTTATGTGATCTCATAAAACACAATTTAAATCAATTTGAAAAAACACCTTTTATGAAAAACTTTTAAATGTATGTAGTTTAGTTGCTGATACTTCAAATAAATAATTAAAACTAAGACAGTCTCAGATTTTTTTAAAACCACAATTTCAAAAACATTAGGGTCAAACTACCTTGTTAAAAATTACCCCTTTCTATGAAGTTGTACTTAATTACTTCAACCACCCACACACCAGCATAGTAATTAGGCAAGGAAACCATATGCTACTGGCACACACATCCTTTGCCATCAACGCACATGGAAAGTAAATTTGAGATGTAAGTACATTAATTTCTCAAGGTGTCTAAACTCCCCACCTCCAGCCTCACATGCATATACTTCATTGAAAACAACCACTCAATTCTCTTAGGCAGCACATTGTTATTAGTCATAGTTGGGAGATGAATTGTCATGTTTGAGAAACAGCAAATAGAC
>NW_020948373.1:0-2124 GCF_900497805.2 Vombatus ursinus | reverse complement strand
GCACAATCTGATATAGGCTATACATTTACATTCATACTAAACATATTTTCACATTAGTGATGTTGTAAGTAAGTTTCAATTTTTTTTTTTAGGCAATTGGGTTAAGTGACTTGCCCAGGGTCACACAGCTCATAAGTGTCAAGTGTTTGGTCTGAGGCCTGATTTGAACTCAGGTCTTCCTGACTTCAGGGCTGGTGCTCTATCTACTGCGCCACCTAACTGCCCCTGTGACTTATCTATTATTTTTAAAGTTTTAAAACAGAATGCCTCAATTTGGGAATGAGGTAATGAATGAGTACTTTTGGTTTCAAGGATTGCAGGACTGCCCTTCTTCATAAACTTGGTTTTGTTGATGTTTTCCTTCTATATGTTCTTGTGACCTTTTCATATGTCTACTTGGCTTCCCTTACCAGACAAGTAGGATTTGTTGTTAGAGTGTGCTCTGCCACCATCGAGCAGTCAGCATTAAGCCTGGGGACCAGCAGGAAAGCCTGTGCGGCTGAGTTTCATGATCTCCCCAACCAAGCAGTGGAGGGAGAGAAGGGCAGAAGTAGAGTGGGGTGGCATTGATTGTCCAAAATACTAAAGGAGAAAGGACTGTCACTGGCTGATGGTAGGTTTACTTAGGCTGATCAACTTTGTACCTTTAAGTGGTTTAGAAGATGATTCACAGAATGAAACATACAGGTGGACCTCTAAACTTTAGGAAAGGTGCCATCTTAATATCAGAGGAGACATTTGCCCTGCAGGTGTTTTAAATGGATAAGAAGCAGAAAAGAGAGAGCCCCTGTATCTGCGTATCTGGCTTCAGATGCTGGGTGTTCTGGAGCAGTGCCCAGGACAGCCCCCAGAGGACCAAGAGTCAGATTTCCAGATAGGACTGTGTTTATATTGAAATGGCCTTTCCTGGACCATTTTGACTGCATTTCTAATGCAGTACTTATTTTGAAATTCTCCTGCAAGTCCCCAGTAATATGTTTAAGATCCCAGACATAACTGGAACAATATTTTCTGTTTCCTTGGTTCTGAAATTAGTCGATCAATCAACAAGCACTTATTAGGCACCCACTATGTGCCAGTCACAGATTAGGGAAGTCAGATAGTGCCCACAGTGAGCATTCCAATTGGCCTCATTGCCATTCTCAATTAAAGGTTTTTAACAGAAATCTTAGCAGAGGCTTTTAAAGAGACTTTTAAGGTGTTTTCATCACAAGAACCTGATCTTCCAGGTCCTCAGTGTTCTACAACCTCCAACCAAAGCCAGCTTTCCTAGTCCTAGGATGTGTAAGACTTCAATCTCTATGAATTCCTTTTCTCTCTGCAGCAGCCTAGAGATGCTCTCCTATGTTTGTGCTCCACATGAAGGACCTTGCTCTAACTTTCTTCTCAAAAGTAGTATGTGCTTGGCACGTAGCTGATGTTTAATAAATTCTTGGTGGTTGATTAGATAAGGAAGAAAGGTAATAAGCCTATTGTGTGCCAGACACTGTGATAAGTGCTTTACAAATATCTCATTGGATTGTCTTAGCAACTCTATGAGACAGGTGCTATTTTTATCACCATTTTACAGTTGAGGAAACTGAGGCAGATAGAGGTCAAGTGACTTGTCCAGGGTCACGCGGCTAGTAAGTGTCTGAGGTCAGATTTAAACTCAGGTCTTCCCGTCCCCAGGCCCAGCTCTCTATTCACTACCCTCATTCATAATATGTTTAGTATGAATGTAAATGTATAGCCTATATCAGATTGTGCGCCATCTTGGGGAGGAAGAGGGAGAAAAATTTTAAACTCAAAAGTATATGGAAGTGATTATTGATAAATCAGAATAAATTTTGAAAAAAATAGATAAGTCGAGAGCTCTCTGCTTCTGTCTGTCTCTCTTCTCTCTCTATCTTCCTGTTTCTGTGTATGTGTGTCTCTGTCTCTGCCTCTCTTTGTCTCTGTCTCTCTCTGTGTCTCTCTTTATCTCTCTGTCCCTCTCATTCTTTCTGTCTGTCTCTTTGTGTCTCTGTGTCTGCCTCTCTCTCTCTCTCTCTCTCTCTCTCTCTCTCTCTCTCTCTGTTGGGGAGGAGCATGTAGGCTAAAAGAGAATCCATATCTTTCTTTATCAGGCTTAAACTCTTGACT
>NW_020948372.1:0-4851 GCF_900497805.2 Vombatus ursinus | reverse complement strand
AAGAAGAAGAAGAAGAAGAAGAAGAAGAAGAAGAAGAAGAAGAAGAAATGTGTTCCTGCAGGAGATGGTCCCTGGGAAAATACCTAAAAGACACTAGGGATTCGAGGAAAGCAGGGGACAGGGGAGAGTGTGTTACAGGTGAAGGAGAGGCAATTTGTACAAGGCTGTAAAAGCAGGAGATTAATTGCCAACTTCAGGGAACAGCAAGCTGGCTAACTAGTCTGGAACATAGGGTTCACAAAGTGAAGTAATATACAATAAACCTGGAAGGAGAGACTGGGACCAGATGGAGAAGGGCTTTCAATGCCAAGCTGAAGGGTTTGTATTTTATCCTACAAGCAGTTGGGAAATACTGAAGTTTCTTGAGCAGGGACTTAGATGGCCAGATTTGTGCTTTAGGAAGATGATTTTAGCAGCTGTGTGAAAGGGTGAGTTAGAGAAGTCACAGACCATGAGGAAACTTAAAATCAAAAGCCCAAGGGCAACAGGTTAATTAAGACAGCCCAGAAACAAAATGGCAGAGCACTATGCTGTTGGTAGAATTCTAGGTACCCAATTTCACATCTGAGTTCTGCCATGCATTTGCTGACTGATATCAGATTGGTGCTTTTGCCTCTCTGTGACAGTTTTCTTACCATGTAATGAGAGTCAAAACCTGAATTCCAGAACCTAATAACAAGACCTTGTACCTTTGTACAGTGCTCTTGTATACGCTGTGGGAATTCACATCTGAGCAATGTTTTAATCCATCAGGTCTTTGGAAGTAACTGACATTGATTCATAGAATGTTAAAGCAGGAAGAGCTTTAGAACTCCTCTGGACTATCCCCACCCTTCCTAATTTTCCAGAGGAGAAAATATCATTATATTAAGATGTCTTCTCCACCCCCAAAGAAGCACTGTGTGCTACCAAATGCAATTCAGAATGTGTGTGTGTGTTTGTATGAAAGTGAAAACCCATGAAAAAGTAAGAACAGGGAACCATTAAGGTGATGGCATGGTACAGTGTAAAGATTGCTGGCTTTGGAGCCAGGAGTTCAAATCTTAACTATCATTTACTACAACGTAACCTTGAGTAAATCACATAACCTCTCCAGGCCTCAGTTTTCTCATCTGTAAAACAAAGGGATGGTGGTGGACTAGATGATCCCTAAGATCAGTTACTACTCCAAAGTCATGATTTTAGGATGCCATGATCCATTTCCCACCAATGCAGCAGAAAGCAGATATACCAAATAACAGCTGACCCCACCCTTTAAAGACGACTGGGCCTCCTGTAAAGAATATATTGTCCAGTTAATGCTAACATAAAATCATGGGGTCCCAGAGCTATTGAACAAGTCTATCTCAAGTAAGTTTTTCATTAACTTCCCTATAATTTCCATTTCTCGGCCTTTCAGCTGCAGAGGAATAAAACCGTGGGTCTTGTCGACACAAGCATATTCTCCAATGACTTGAAACTGCTCCAAACACAAATAGCCACGTGAGAGAGATGAAATGTAGATTGTTTATGGGAATCAGATACTTGATTACGCAGAAATTATTGGGTGCAGGCTTTGCCACACTTCTAGAATTTACCACCAGGAAGAATGAGAATGTGTTACTCTCTGTGTCCACCAAACAGCCAATGATGATATAGAAGACAAACCCATGGAAAAGCAGACTGCAATGCCTTGTTTGTTTGTTTAATTTTGTTCCTAAAGAGTCATCACTATGAGAGAAATAATAATTATAGCCTCCGAATTGCTGTTCTCTTGCCTCTCAAAAAAGCTTTATGACCCAATTGTTTACTGCTAACTTTTGGTGAAAGACTAGTTTAAGTACATTGAAGTTTTTACAGCCTGAGTGGGAGCCATTACATATTGGAACTGACCTGACTGTTGCTTATAAGGAGGCCAGAGACTAGTGTTGAAAATATAATGATGTTTCCATCGCAGAAACATAGGACAAAATTGTCCTTGGAGATCAGCTTGATAACAAAACTGGCTTTCTGTATCCCCAACATTTGTTTGCATGCCACCTCCTGGAACAATGTACAGGTGGCCAAATGTGTGACTGGACATGGAGTGGGGGCATCTGTCTGGTATTTGGCAAACATACAGCCAGATCTACCTCCCCATCCCAGCATGGGGCACTGGATGTGTCTGGTGGGAAACCGGAAGCGACCACGTCCTCAACTAAAATGGTTGGGGTCTGGCAACTTCTTTTCTCACTGGAGGGTGCCTAATTTGTTTAGATCTTTTCCTGGTAATGTTCCTCACAACCATTACTCCTTCTTTATTTCTGCTACTTTAGTTCAGCTCATGGGTGTCCCAACGCACTATCTTCCTAAATGGCTTCCAGCCTTTTTTTCATACTAACGTCCATTCTGAACACCACTAGATCCATTGAGCCATACAAAGGGCCCTGAGAGATCAGCTCATCTAACATCCTCATTTTACAGATGGAACAACTGCAGCTAGATAGGCAGGTTGACTTGTTCAAGGTCCAATGGCAGGTAAATGTCAGAGTAAGGAATAAAATTTAGGTCTTCCAAATCCATATCCCAGACTCTTTCCACTATTCTCAGTTCTCTGTATTAAGATCACTTCCCAGATGCCATTCAGGAGTTCCCCATTATTTATAAGGTACATCCCAGATTCATTTGAATGACATCCAAGACCCTCCCCAACTTTGACCGTAATCCTCATCTTCAACCTCATCTCCCAGGACTCTTCAAAATGAACCCTCTGTTCCAGACAGTCAGGTCTAAACAATCTCCTGAACATGTCCTATGCATTCTTGTACCCATGCCACAGCTCATAACATTTCCACTCCTCCCTTACCCTCATCTATCCAAATCTAAACCCTTCTTCAAGACCCAAGTTCAAAGCCCACTTCTTTCTGCAGCTTTCCTTGAATATAACATAGGGCAGATGACCATTATCAAATGATCAAATGAGGGAATATAGGCAAAACTCTTTGCAAACCTTGGAGTGTTAATCAAATGTATTATCATTATCATTACCTCTGTGCCATTTATCATATATACTGTCTTACATCATGAGCTCACTTTTCCCAGGAATATTTCCAATATCTTCAATGAGTCTGCAAATTCCTTGAAAACAGGAACCTGATATGAGATTCTTTTGTTATCCCTCAGAATGTCTAATATGGGATTCTGGTATGACGTGGTATGACCTTCATTGTAGGAAAGACCATACCTGTGCTTAACCCCAATTAAACCAGACCTTTGTTTCTGCCTCTCCTTCTCTCTCTCTGGATTTCTCTACCCTGTCCTCACCTGCTGCCTTGACTCTCTGAAGAAACATAACAAAAGACTCACCTCTCCCAATGGGTGACTCCCTTCCCAGGATTGCCATCATAGGAAGGACGTCAGCCATATGTAACTTCACTTAGGCTTGGATCCTCACTCTAAACTCCTTTTCTTTAGCTGCTGCCTTGCCCCTTTGTTTGTCATCTACTGCCATTAGAATGGAAACACCTTGAGGATAAGGACTGTCTTGTTCACTTGCCTTTATATCCTTGGAGATTGGCACAGTGCCTGGCACAGAGTAAGTACTCCATAAATGTTCTCTCTCTGTCTCTCTGTCTCAAAGAGAGAGAGGTGTAGATATATACATAGAGATGTATGTGTATGCATACATATATAGACACATATATCATCTATTTCCACCTATCTCTCTGGGCAGCTAGGTGGTAACATAGATAAAGCAATGGGTCTGGAGTCAAGAAGATTCATCTTCTTGAGTTCAAATCTAATCTCAGACACTTACAAGCTGTGTGACCCCTGGCAAGTCATTTGATGCTGTTTACCTCAGTTTCTTCATCTGTAAAATGAGCTGGAGAAGGAAATGGCAAACCACTCCAGTATCTTTGCCAAGAAAACCCCAAATGGGGTTATAAAGAATCAGATATTACTGAAAAATGACTAAACAACAACAAATCTCAACTATTGATCTAACTATTATTTACTTGTTTATTTCTGTCTATCATCTCTGTGTGTGTGTGTCTCTATCCCTGTATCTCTCTGTGTTTCTCTCTCATCTGTCTCTCTGTCTCTCATCTGTCTCTCTGTCTCTCTATCTCTCTATCTATCCATCATCTATCTATCTCTTCTTCTCCCTCTCTCTCATAAATAGATTGTTTAAAGGCCAGAGACTTCTGTTTTGACAGTCCTAACCCTCTACTTCTTGACCTCTAAGAGTCTATCTATTGTTATCCAACCAACTGCTATCATTTTATATTTTCTTTCCCCACCTTCATGTGCAAGGAAACCAGGGACTAGAGTTGTGTATTCCTTTGAGTGGGAGTTGAGGTCCAGTTCAAATTCCTTCCCTTCCCCCTCATTCTTGCCTGCCAACAATTACAGCTCATTATGACTTCAAGCTGCCCACCACCATGGACTCCCTGCTGGGATGGGCTGTTGGTCTGTAATATCCCACTGCCAATCAATGTCCTGTGAGTTCTCTGCTATGTGCTGTTACTAAGCAAACTTGCTTGGTGAGGCTGTGTGGGCAAAAAAGCCCAGCTGGGGAGCCACAGCGGTGGCCAGGGACGGCAAAAGGTACTCCCCCATTCTCACTGTCTAGGAAATAAAAACCAACCACCTAAATGAATAGCAAACTCCCACCCAGATCCATAGCTGTTAATCTACTTCTGTTCCAGAAGTATGAGGGAAAAGTCCCATAGATTATAAAGTGTGTGCCCAGGCTGAGACGTTCAGTTCAGATGCCCTGTGTGTCACTTGTGAGTGTCTGGTATGATTTGTTAACAATTTTTATAGGTTTCTGGGATTAAGAAAAAGAGAGAGAGAGAAAGAAAGAGAGAGATCCCCAGGCAGTGCCGAGGC